>NC_088105.1:5137678-5440708 GCF_036370855.1 Dromaius novaehollandiae | reverse complement strand
CAGGTGTGTGAGTATATACAGTAATAATGTAACTATTTTCTGGCTAAAATTTATTGACATACTAGAGAAAATGGTGTTTACAGAAGACAGTTGCTAGCAGAAAAGAAAAAAATCACAGATGTTCCTGTGATTATTTGTATTGGATTTTACAGAGCTAGCACCTTAATATGTGTCTATTGACTTGTTCTCTTTAACTACACTTAAAGTTAATTGACTTTGCTTCATATACTTTGCTCTTTTCTTTGGAGATGATAAAGTACCCCATTGGCTACATGTTAGGTGGATGATAATAAATTGCTAATGTTTTTTGCTAGTCAGGATATCATTGCTGTACCATGTTACTAAAATTCAGTTCTTACTATCAACCACTCTTTAACATTGCTGTAGATTATTCATCCAAAAGGCAGGTATTACAAATGTTATAGAACTCACTACCTAGCTTAAAGATGTGTTATCAACATTGAAGTCCCAAATAAACAGAACTAGGTAAGCTACCTCACTTTCAGATTTGAACTCGAGGGAGGAAGTCTTGCCTATCTTGTACATGCCAATATGTTCCTTCACAGCTTTCTGTTGCTCCAGTCAAGCATATAATAAACAGTGTTCTGGCTAGCTGAAACCTATTTCTTCAGGTGACGATTTTGACAAGTTATTTTCCCACTGAAGCTTATAAAGGACTTCTGTAGTTTGAGGCAATAGAAAAAGTAATCTTGCATTCTCTTGCTGCAGGTATGTGCTGTTTTGGGTATTCTGGTTCTGGTAACTTAAGCCCAGGGTCAAGTCCAGGGTATTTTTTTCTTTTCTTTTCTTTTCTTTTCTTTTCTTTTCTTTTCTTTTCTTTTCTTTTCTTTTCTTTTCCGCTCCGCTCCGCTCCGCTCCGCTCCTCTTTCTTCTTCTTTCTCTTTTCCATGGAACAGACAGAATTTTTCTTCTACCCTTTTCCTTACTGTTGCTTCATACTGCAGGGGCGTGTCTGAGTAATTTCAAAATAAGCTGTCCATAAAAAGTTGCCTTTCCTACAAGGGATCATACTTTCATATTCACTAACTAAAAAAGATGTAAGGGTTAGAGAGAATAAAAAAGTGCATATGGCTCCCAGTGCCACACCGAGTTAAAAAAAAAGAATCGTGCGATCTTGCGTGCATAAGTGGGAAATAATCAGTAGAAACAGAAAGATGATTTTTAACTACATATTCATTATCTCAAAAAGTAAATTGGAATAGTGCATGCAGTTCTGTTGGCTACATTGCTATATCATTGTTGACATCTTAGGGAAGCTGCTTAAATGAAGAGCAAATAGCCTAAGAGCTGGGGAAATGGTTTTATACTTTGAGATAAGTCACAGGGAAAAGCGGCTTAACTCAGGTAGTTTAAATCAAATCAGGATCAAAGGATTTTATTGAGTTTATTAACAGCACTAATTAGCTGCCAATAAGTGAACTCTCAGGATCAGTATCAACAATACAGCAGGTAAACCAGAATACTAGATACTTATGAAATTTTAATACACACCTACAAATTTCTGAACATTGCTTTATAAACTAATCCCCAGAATCTCTCTCTCTCCATCTCTCACACACATATATGCACACGGGGTTTCATGTCCCCACTCTCCCAGAGGCTGTGAGGGTTGCCAGCACCAGTCCCCCTCCTTGCACGCCCTGTGTGGGAGATGTGGGTGCTCTAGTATTATGTGCTCCCCTGCCGCTCCCCACACCCTGCTGACCCACACGCTGGTGACAAAGCCCCCAGGAGGTCACAGCCGCACACTCGAGGTGGGGTCCCCATGCGTTGCCCCATGCTGTCACTCCATAGCTGGATGCCGGCTCCTCATGGTGTCCAGGGGGGAGGATGCTCTGCGTGGCCTGGGCAGAGATTACAATGCCAGCAGGGTGACCGATGGTGGCAAGTTTGACTGCTGCTTTGTTACCCCCACTTCACAATCAATTTGTGCTGATCTCACATGCCCATTATTTTCCTTGCCGTTACTTCTGTATACAGCACAATATCATGATTATTGATGTATACACAGTACAGCTCATACCACAGACCATACTTGTGGGTTAAACAATACTTGCAAAAGCCCTGTTAAATCCAAATCCCATCCTGCTCCTCAGTTAAAACGCAGTTGAGTGATGTTATGTCCAATTTGAAGACTGTTCTGTCCCTGACACTCTGTTTCGATCAAAGCTGCATTTATCTGGATGGGTCTTTCAGTACTTGTCCTTGAGAGCATACTGTACAACTGAATTATACCAGTGAAGATACATTGGTCCAGTCAGATGACTGACCTGATTCTATACTAACTATCACCCCTTCCTGTGGAGGGGACTGGATTTTCTCAGGAATCACACTTCACTTCAATCCAGTTAACACTCACCATGTTATCTTACTCCTGTACGTTATGCCTGTACTATTGCCCTTATCGGTTTGCAATACATTTGCTAATTTAAGTGCTGCACAAGTGATGTTCCACCCTCCATAATTTCAGCTAGTCATATTTGAGCTAAAAGCAAATCCCATTCTTCATTTCTGTTGAGTTCAAGTTTAAATATTGTTTGAGGACACTGGCACTTTTCTCGTATTCTCCCCATATTTCTCACAGTCTCTTAAACTAATTATATTAACTTCTTTTATCACAGATGTTTTGGATATAACGCTTCCTCACTGTAGACCTAAGAGCATTGTGGGCCAAAACATTTGGCTGTTCTGTGATAACAGTGGTTTTAATCCACATTGCTGGAGGTTTTACTGCCTTTTTCCAAACCCATTCTGTTGTCTCTGTTCATAGCTTCAGAGCTTCATATGCTTCATAGCTTCAGATGGAAAGAGTGGGTTATCTTTTACTAACACTCAGCCCAAGGCCTCCTACAACCTCCACCATCTGTACCTAAGGCATTAATGTTTTCGTTTTTATCCTGAGTTGTTGTATTATGTAACACTTCTGTTACAAATCTGTAAGGAATCATTTAATACTCCTGCAAAATGAAATACTGCTGTTGCAGTGGCATTGTACAATTTTTGTTCAAATTCTAGTTTTCAGGCTCGCAATTCTTGATTTTTGTTGCCTTTTAATGCATGGCCAATGTGAATATCAAGCGCATGCCTACTCTTTAGTTGGCTATGTGGTCATTGGTGGAGTGTTGATAGCTTTTGAATTTAATGGCTGCTTTTTCCACAGCTTTGTCAAATGTTACCATGAAAAGACTGGCTATGTATGGCATGGTCCACCTTCGGGTGTTTGTAGAACACAAAACAATAAAAGATGGACCACTTGAAGGCAGCAGGCTTCAACATCTGGTCTGTATAGGAGCAGGAGTGGACAGCTATGACAAAATCGGATAAGCTTGCAGAGCTCTAAGCCAGGACCAAAGTGTCCGTGCTGCTGATCCCATAGATGCTCTTTTTGGTTGCAGGAGAAATGCCCTTCGTTTGCATTAGAAAGCAGCCTCTGAGAAAAAGATAAACTATTATTTTACTAGCCTCTATACACTCCTCAGAAAACCCAAAACTATATGCCCTTGCATACATCATTTCCTAGCAGCAAAAAGGGCCTTGTTTCTCTAGGTTTCCCATTTCATTAGCACCATTCGGTAGAGCCGGATGTTTTTTGCTTTTTTTTTCTTTTTGTCCTTGTCAGAGGGCTGCTCAGTCCTACCTGCCCTTTTTGTGGCATGTGTCTTTTTCTTTTAAAGGTGTTTTTCTGAGTATCAACCAACCCAGAACTCTCCTGCTCTGCTGGTGTTTTCAACTTGTCCAGAAGGGCCTGGGAAATGTGTCCAATCACACTTTCTATAACATTTTGGGTGCTGCTTTTAGCATGAAGCTTAGCAATTTCCAAATCCCTTTTTAAGAGTGGCATGACTTTTCTAAAAAGGCTGAGTAATATAGCTCCTACTCCAGCTTCATACATTCCTTCTTGCCCTTCTTGAAGGTGGGAGTGACTTTCACTCTCCTCCAGTCCTTAGGAACTTCCCCCAGTTGCTATGGCCTTCAAAGATGGTCGAGAGTGGCCTCACAATGACATTGACCAGTTCCCTTAGCACTCATGGTCGCATCCCATCAGGGCCCATGGACTTGTGTATGCTGTTTGTTTAAATATTCTCTAACCTCATCTGTCTTTGGACAGCCAAGTCTTTCCTGCTCCAGACTTTCCCTCTGATCCCAGGGGCTTGGGATTGCTGAAGGCCAGTCTTGCCAGTAAAGACCAAGGCAAAGAAGGCATTAAGTACCTCAGCCTTCTCCATGTCCTTTGTGGCCAGGTTGCCTGTCCCGTTCAGCAGCAGACCTAAATTTTCCCTAGCCTTTCTATTGCTGCTGATGTTCCTGTACCTGTTCTTGTTGCCCTCACCAGATTCAGCTCCAGGTAAGGTTTGCCTTTCCTAGCCCCATCCTTGCATGTTCAGACCGTTTCTCTATATTCCTCCCTGGTCACTTGTCCCTGCTTCCATCTCCTGTATGCTTCCTGAGTGTTGTCAAGAGCTCCTTGATCATCAAAGCGATCTCCTCCCACCTTTGCTTGTTTTCCTGCTTCTCAGGCTGAACTATTCTTGAGCTTGGAGGAGGTGATCCTTGAAAAACAACCAGCTCTCCTGGATCCCTCTTCTCTCCAGGATGGTCTCCCTTCCGGACAGACCCCTGAACAGGCCAAAGTCTGCTCTCCTGAAGTTCAGGAGTGATCCTGCTTTTTGCCTTCCTCACAAGATCCTGTACTGCACTATCTCATGGTCCCTACAGCCAAGGCTGTTCCCAACCTTCATATACCCTACCAGTTCTTTCTCGTTTGAATGAAGTCCATCAGAGTCCTCTCCTTGTCGGCTCCTTGATGACTTGTATCAGGAAGTTGTCATCGATGCACTTCATAAACCTCCTGGATTGCTTGTGCCTTGCTGTGTTGTCCCTGCAGCAGATATCAGACTGGTTAAAGTCTGGGCCTGTGAACATGAGACTTCTTTCAGTTGGCTAAGGAAGGCCTCACCTGCTTCTTCCTGATCAAGTAGTCTGTAGCAGACACCAACCACAATGTCACCTACCTTGATCTGCCCTCTAATTCTAACCCTCAAATATGGTTTTCCAAACCCATGCAGAGTCTGAATGATTCACATTCACAGGTCTTAAAAACACTCCATGATGGAGGCTTTCACTTCATTATTTGTACCAAGTGATGAACGTCGTAGTGCTTTAATAGCTCGTTCAAAGGCTGGTTTAAAAATTCTTTTTACCAGTTGGCCTGTAGTTTCTGAGAAGTGTGTCTCCAGCTAAAAATACTTTTTAAAAGCCCTGGCTAATTCAGACTGTTTTTCTTTTTAGACCAACAGCCTCGGCATGTTTGGATAATATGTGTATCATCGTTAAGATATGCTTAGCACTGTTATTATATTTGGAAAACTGTTACATAGTCACAAAATCTGCCTGCCATTGAGCATCCACATCTGCTACAGTCACCTTTTCTTTTAAGGTGCTTTCTTACTGCCTTGGGTAAGCTGTAAACAACCTGAGTTGTGGGTCAGGTTGGCTGCCTTCTGTTTCTTGGCCTATTTCCTAATCTTCTTAATTTACCTTTTTACCTTGCCAGAGTGAAATATCAGGATGAAAACAGTCTTTGTGACCTTTTGATGGATTATTCCCTGTATCCTTCCCCTTAGGTGTCATTACTATGTGATTCTCCAATATTCCTATACTCTACTGTTGGATATCCTGTCGAAATGTGACCATTTTACGTAGCTGTAAATACACATTATGCAAATCTTAAAGCTGTGTCCAAGAGCTAAGGATCTCTGCACATTTCTCCCATCTTGGATGCCTCTGTCTTGTTCCTGCTATCATGTGATCCCCTATGTTACCTCCTAACTATGAATAGCTCCATCTGCTATAAAATCTCCAGCCAGTGTTCATGACCTGCTGAACCACATTAGACAATCCTAAACAACCTTCCCCTCTTCCCCTAGCAAAGCTTGCTTAATGGCTTTTAGCTCAGAGGCCATATAAAGCCATTCAGACACCTTCTGAGATAGACCTTGCAGGCCATGGGATACTGTTTGGGTCTGAACAGATGCCATTTTCCAGTCTTCATCTTCATTCTCATTTGATTCACAGATATCTCTGTTCCATGATTCCAGATCCCGATTGTCATACAGACCTCTCATAAAAGCTTCAAAGTCCTATTTCCTTTTGTTCTTTTTCTTTTGAAGGTATCTGACCTTTTTGTGGCCATTACCTCTGCCACCTGCACTAAATTCTGAGCCTGTTGAGCATTTGTAGTCTCAGCCCTCTCAGCACCCTGTTGTAAACATCTCTGTGGGACATGTGGGTGTTCAAGTGTTATGTGCACCCCTGCTGCTCCCCACACCCCGCTGACCCACACGCCAGTGACAAAGTCCTCCCCTGGAGGTCACAGCTGCACACCTGAAGTGGTGTCCCCACATGTTGCCCCTGTACTGTCATGCCATAACTGGATACTGGCTCCTTACAGTGTCCAGCAGGGAGGATGCTCTGCCTGGCCTGGACAGAGGTCGCGATGCTGGTGGGGCAAAGTCTGGCGGTATCAAACCAGGTATCAGCTGCTGCTTCATTACCCACCCTGCTCACTCTGTCTCTCCTCACTGCTAAAAATTTTCAGGCTTCCTTTACACTTCTTTTCAGGCTGATTTGTTCTTTGCTTCAAAAGGTTCTTGATAATCCCCTTTGTCAGTGTTAAATCTGGCTGATGGTTGTCTTCGGCAAACTTTGTGTCGACTCCTCCATAGCAGAAATGAAATATGTTCACCAAAAAGTGTAATAATGTAGCATCTTAATCTAGTTTTTTTAAAAAAGGAGCATATGACTGCAAGCCAGAGGGAAAGTTGTCCCTTAACTCCAGTCTGACAGTGTCAGACAAGCACTAGAATAAAAAGATGTGGTGGGTTATCCACCTCTTCATGTCTTCCAAATAAGACTTGATGTAAAAAAGCCAGAAAAGATGTAAGACTTGATGTAAGAAAGCCAGAAGGGAAAGCAGTTTAAGAGCCAGTATCCTCAAAAAACAGTCTGGGTTTTGGATTAGGAATGGCTTGCTCTCTCATCCCCTTGTTCCCCCAACTAGCAGTTTTTGTCTCTTCCTCAGGGGAGGATGATGGCCAGAAAAAAATGGAGGTTTGAGGATTCAGGACAGATCTCCACATCGATTGCAGCTAAAGGGTGACCTGCTCTTGACTTGCCTTCTATATATATATTTTTCCAAAACTGGTGAATTACTGGTCTTTTGTGTTTTTTTGAAGACTTAATTAGGCTAGGTGCTTGTATGCAGCTCAGTGTGTTTTCATCCTTCTGTCTTGCAGAAATCCAAACTCTAATTCTCAGTTCTGGCAGGAAAAAATTGGTGCTTCTGAACCTCTACAGGAAAGTTAATACTGTTCTTTTTCAGGAGTAGTCTGTTTTCCCTGGAGTCTGTGAAGAGTGGAGAGTAAAAGAGAAATTCCCAGAACTAATTCAGATATACTTATTTTGTAGGCAGAAATAAATATTAGCCAAATCTTATAACCATAATTTGATGAACGTTTTCACCAAAGAATTCACTACAAAATTACCCACCGAGACTAGGAATTTCCTTAAAGGTTAAATATATGCCTGCATGCTTACACAAGCAAACAAAAACCACAGCAAACAGAAAGAAAAAAGAAAACTTGTAAATTTTAACAATGCTATCTGTTGATGCCTGTCATAGCGACATGATAGATGTGCATGCAGCACTGCTTTTGCCTCTAATTTCAAGGTTAAAATTCAAGCCCAGGGCTGTAGGCCAAAGCATTCTTTTGTACGTTTGTCTAGGGTTGGTTTAACCCATAATTATTTATTTTAAAAGGCTGATGTTTTAAAGTAATTCCCCCTGCACACACTCCAGTGCTTAAAGATAGTAATATAAATGCATTAGATGATGAACACAGGAGTAACACCAAATATTTTCTGTCCTTAGGTTACCTTACCATGAACCTATTCCTACTCTTCCAGCTCTTAATCTTGAATTTAATTTTGTTTCGTCTCATACAAGCGAAATACTATCACTGGCTGCAGTGTTCCTAGGAAGCTTTTAAACCTTCCTCCGGCGCTATGGTTGTTTGTAATGTAAAATTCACAAATACAGTCAGTTATGACCCATTGATCAGGAGTTAATTGGCATTCCCCACTTCCCTTGCTTGCTTATGGGCTTGTGTAAAGTTATTCATCCTTTTGCCCCTCCTCTTGAGTAAAGAGCATGAAACAATATTCATCCCCATTAATTATGATCCACCATTTTAATCTTTATTCACACTGAAGCAAAATATAGTCACTCTTTATCTTCAAGTAGAGCAGAACTTTGTCAATATAAGTCCGTACACATTAAACCAAACCAGTTGTCATAAGCATCTTGAAAATCTCCCCTTACAAATGTATCTCTTATCCCATCCATTTTCTAACATTGTTCGAGGTTTGTATGAACATGATCTATGCCCCTCTAACTGATATTATTCCATTCAGTTCACAGGTATAAAAATTAATAAATAAAATTAAAATGAATTAATGAAGACACAAGTATTAAAACAAGCAATAGGTCTTCAAAATCTATTGTCCCTACTTTGATCATAAGAAACAGTTTGAAACTGTGTTCTTAAGGGATGATTTTTCAAAAGTATTTCAAAAAGCATTGACCTACCATAACTCTCAGTCAACTTGATGAGAATTTTGCTAATAACCAGCAGAGTGAAACCAGGGCTGAGCATTTAATTCACCCTCAGCATCCCCAATTCTTTTGATGTCCTTCTCTGTTTTTCTTAGACTGTCTATTTAACAGGCCAGAATTCCACCCAGCCAGAGTTTCTTTTCTATATTTCAGTTTGCGTCTGTAACAATGCAAGGGATGTACAAATGCATTGCTTGTTTGTCAAGACTTCTGTTGTTTAGGTTGATGAACTTCTGTCCCTGGTGGCTCGAACTGGCCCTACAGGGTTAGAAGCTGTCTCGCAAGGCTAGAGTCACAGGTCCTATAGCAAGCAGCTATCCACATGGCAAGCTGTAATGGTCTGCACGTGTTGGTATGGTGCTCTTAATAATGACACATTTCAGACTCTATATTCTGGGGATGCCCCTGGAGTCACCTGAAGATGCCTGAGGACCAAGTTTGGCGATGTCCAAAAAGGAACTGGACTCACCTGGACATCGCTGAGTCAAAGGAGACCCTCAAAGACTGGGTAGATTGATGTGCACAGGAAGGACAAGGATGGCAAAATAACCACATGCTGCACCTGATACGTGACCAATTCCTGACTGGGGGACGTGCCTGTTGTCAAATGAATTGCCTCACATGAGGGTAGTCATCAGCTATTTAATTCTTAGTGTGTTGTTTATTTTATAATTGATGTTTAAAGACAAGAAAGTTCCTAATAAAATCTCTTCAGTAAATTGCTTGCTTGAATTGAAATTGAAACACTCATAAATTCTGTTTTCCCACAATAATGTATTTCCTGCTTTAGCTTTTTTTTGTAGTCATTTCTTCTTCATTGCCTGTTCAGCTCTTACACTTCTATTACTATTCTCATTGCCTCAATAATGGCAAGCCATTTTCAGCTGCTTCCAAAGTGTCAGATGAAAGGGTAGTTTGGACCTGTACCTCTCTAGTTGTCCTAAGATATAGGGCAGAAGATATTTTTTTTATTTTCAGCTAAACTATGGTTATTCTAAAAAGGCTTTCACATTTCTTTGTGGAGGAAGCAAGTATTCTAGTCAAAATCCTTTCTTCCCAAAGTAGAACCTACACTTCTGAGTTGCAAAATTACATTGTAAAAAAACTGCTTTTAAGCCCTAGGCTTATGCTTACAACAATGGAAGCCAAATTAATAGTCCACTGTGACTGACAGAAGCATCAAAGATAAATGAATTACAGGTGGACCTCCCTTTACCTTGAAAAATATCTGATCCATTGTTCTTTAATGTAAATTTAGACTACTTGTTAGTTCTATATATATTATTTAGTCCTATATTCGTCACAATACTGTTCTTCCAAATTGAAATTGAATAAAAAGTTATATCACCACATTTCTGCACATTATTTCTATGAATTTCACTGTACCATGTAAGGACTCTTTTTGTAATACAAAAAAAAAAAAAAAAAAAAAAAAAGCCCTCAAGCACAAATTAACTAAAATGACATTGCAATTTTCCTTCCCTTTCATTATAAGGCAACATTCTTCAAATCCAGTTTCGTTCCACTAAAATAGGTGTGTAAACAAACATTCATTTTGAAACTGTCTGTGATGGAAGAGTAAGATTTCTGTACAGTTAAATTTAATGACTTTGAACTGATTGTTCTCAGCAAAAATCTGCACGAATGTTTCAGTAGCAAGACTTGAAAGAAAGAAAAGACTGCCACCAAAAGCTTTCACAGCAATTCCCATCTTTTTTTGAATTCCTTTATTTTGTAGTTTATTTGTGTAGGGTCATAGCCACAGTTTTGTGACATCAGAAATTGATATCGGTGTCTTCATTTGCATGTCATTTTTTGCAGGGGAAAGGTGCTCAGTTCCCATAGCTTACATCAAATCAGGAATGAAGCTATTTGGTTTATTAAAGTCACCTAATTAACAGCAATCAGTGGTCAGGTCCCAACACTGCCCTAACCCACAGGCCAGTGACAAAGTCCCCAGGAAGTCACAGCTGCATACCCGAGGTGGGGTCCCCACGTGTTGACTCATGCTGTCGCTCCACAGCTGGATGCCGGCTGCTCGCAGCATCCGGCGGGGAGGATGCTCTGCCTCGCCTGGGCAGAGGTCGCGATAATGATGGGTTTTGACTACTACTGTTTGCAACCCAGTATCTTGTTTCACATTTTCATGCATCTTTCATATTTCTTTTCAAGCTGTCTTCATTTTAAAATCTTTGTGCAATTCCTGGTTTACCATTTAATCCGGCTGATGGTCATCTTCCTCTTTAAGGTGATCAGTTTTGGGCAAACATTTTCCAGATGGTTTTGTGCTTTTGATCTACACACACATTGCTGACAATCACATTCTTATTAGGTGTTATTATCCAGGACATTTTGCTGAGGCACTCCCCACAACTGTTCTTTTGAATGGTGGATGCTCTAAGTTCATAACTTCCTAACAAAACTAGCACACTATTGTGTCTATACAAGAAAAACCTGCTATTTTACTGGAAAAACCTGCTATTTTACTGTATTGCCTATAGTAATATACTGGCATGGGGGAAATGAGTGATGAGAAAGAATGTGAAGCTTTTCAGATGCCTTTACGGAAGAGCTGATAATGCGTTTAGTGACAGAGAAGCATCACATTTTGCAGTACTACAAAACAGTAGTGCATAGGAAATGAACGTATTTTAGCCTGGACTTAGAACCAAGTGAAGTTAATTCTTGTGTTAAACATTATCACAAGACTGTTACTGAAAATACCAGACATGAGAATGGTGTTTCATTCATGCTGCTTCCAAACAAGTATTGTCCCAGAAATAAATTTGTATATTCTTTTAAACAAGAAAAAATCAGAAAATACACTATCAGTTCACCTTTTAAAGCATTCTCATGACTCTAACTGTATTTTTTATCTGAAGTTAAAGCTGTGTTCCTCGTATCCAGGCAGTACTTTTGAGAGAGAGAGAAAGAAATCCAACGTTGAAGAAGATGACATCATCAGGAGACTTTTCCGTGAGCCTTCCACCACTGTATACTGCGATAGGTATTATTTCAGACTCTTTGATCTTCTTATCAATTATATAAGTACTTGGTTAAAGAATAAAAAGCAGATGGTACAAATAGATTATCAATTTTCATAGTGGAGAGAGGTCACTAGCGGAGTTCCACAATGATCTGTGCTGAGTTAAAGTTGTTCACACAAGACCAGGAAAGAGGGTGAAGAGTGAAATGACAAAGTTTGCCCATAGTAACACAGTATTCTTAAAAATAAGGGCTTACTGTTAAGAACTGACAAGTAATCTTATGATTCAAATGGATAGGTTATAAAATGGCAAATGAAATTCGACACAGATATATGAAGTAAAGCATGTGGGGTAAAATGGTCTGAACTTTATAGTAGGGGATTCTAAGGTGACTTTTACTACTCAGGAATGAGACTTGGGGGTTAAAAAATGTTGACTCAGTCAAAAAAGCAAATCACATGTTGGGAATTAGTAAGAAAGGAAGAGAGAATGAAACAGAAAACATTACAGCACAGTGAAAATCCCCTGAATCCATATCCTGAGTACTGTATTCAGGTCTGACTCCTCAGTCTCATAAAAGATACAATAAGACTAGAAAAGGTTCACAGAAGATAGACAAAAATGATGGAATATATGGAATGATATGGAATACTTAGATTCTTTAGCTTTGAAAATCTTTGAGGAGTCACATATCAAAGATCTATGTAATCACAAGAATCATGGAAAGGACATACAATGAACACCTGTAAAAGGTTTCCTTTAACATGTGAACTACAGCATGTCAAATGAACCTGTTCTGTAGCAGATACAGCAAAACACTAGGAAGTTGTTTACACAGGTTACTAATCTCTGAATATCCTTGCTGCAGGATGCCATTGGTTGAAAAAATAACTATACAAGTTCATGGCATAAAATTCAATGGGAGGCCATTAAAAATAAAAACAACACCTCTGTCACAAGCTGCGAGAGTTGAGAAGAAATCCCAAGGACAAGTTTCATCATTTGCCTTTAGACCTTTTCCTGGACGTCTGTTTCTAGCCACCACTGAAGATAGGATGGACCTTTAGTCTTACACCAGATAGCCATTTCTTTTATTGCTTTGGATTTCATGTTGATCTGTTTTTCCTCAATCCAAGATCACAAACTATAGCCTAATGTAAAGCCAACCCTCAACCATTTCTTGGCCATGAATGTAGAATATATGAATGTCAAATACTGTGGCCAGAGGACATGCTGAGTCCCAGTCCAATGGAAAACAGTTTTGGGGGTATATGTAGTAAAAGAACAAATGGTACTCCAGAATTCCATAACATAAGAATGGACAAGCCCTTCCTCTCTGCAAGATCACTTTCAGTGATGTAGTTTGCTCTGTTCTACCTTTCTTCTACCACGAATTAGAAATACTTCAATAAACAATGAATGTTTTTTTTGCCTGAAATGACAACTCACTAGAACATTCAACAGCTTATTTTTTGTTGATAAAGTTACTGAAGTACTTCAGTTAAACAGCCAGCTCTCTGATGTGGTCAATAAATATATTCACTCTAACATCATGCCTCGACTTTGAAATTTTATACTTAAAAATTAAACTTTTACAACTTTTTGTATGCAATAGATGTTTGAAACCTCATGGTATTTGATGGCAGAATGTTTCTCTCTATGGCTCCCACAATATATAAAGGACTTCAGTTTGGACTGGCTAGATGTTGTTTGCAAGTAGATAAATTAATAGCAAGGAAAGAAAGAAAGATTTCCTTCTCCTTTTGTGAAGCTGCTGATGCAAACATTTCTTTTAATCGTCCAGCAATGCAATATGCTTATATTATGCTAGGCAGAAGATTTTGTTTGTTGTTTGTTTTAATTTCTAAAGCACAGAAATACAAATAATTCAGAAAGTGATCAAATCCACAAGTTCCTTACAGGCAGATGACTTCTCACTTCACTCAGGCTAGAAGTGATACACATAAGCACTAAAACAAGTTTTGTCACTCAGATCTACCCATAATCTAGGTCATTGATCAGTATTTAGCACTACTCCCTTTTTCTCCATGCTTTCCTACTTTCAGCTTTGGATGTTCCCCTTCTTTTTCACTCAGTCTGATAGGAAAAGTATGCCCAAAAGTATGTCCTTTCGAAGATTTTAATAACCTCTCCTCCAGACCTGGAGAGAGCTGGAGACTGCATGTATATTCTGGAGGATCAAGGCATTTGGCTCTCTACTGCACTACAGCTTCTTAATTGCACAATTATATCACTTTAAACCACAAGGAAAAAGAAGTGGCTTAGACATTTTTGATAGTTAATACATTTGCTTCCTTGTTTCATTCCCTCCAGTGAGTTTAAAGAAAATTGAAAATATTTGTGAATTCAAATATAATTTTATAAACTAATTAGCCATCCTTCCCCCCAAAAATGAGGTGGAACATTGAACAAATCAAGAAAATGTGCCAACCTTTTCATTTCAGTGTTTCTTGAATAGAAGTCTTTGAGTTGTTGTTGCAATTTTTTCTTTTTCTATTAAAAAATGATCCCAATTTAATAAAGGGGAAAAAATTACATGCCATGGGAACAGAACACAATGCTTTATTTTGACATAAATATTTTGGTTCAGACAAAATACATTTTCTCCTTTTCCAGTTAGCAAGCCTTCCACCCCCTACATGACACTCCATTTTTCTCTTTACTGGGAGCAAATGTGTGCACATTATTTAGCTCTTATTTCTGAATTCCAAGTTAAAAAATCAATTAATTCTAACGAGTAGTAAAGGTCAGGATTCCATATGCCCATTCCATTGCTAACTATCAAATAGCTGTGTAAAGTGCATAATGTTCCTTTTAACAGGGAACAGAGGAAAACATCCTGTTATTGCTATGTCTTCCTTTTACCCCACTGATTGGGGTCCATCTTTCTTGAGCTTCCAAATTCAAACCTTCATGATGACCTGTGTGGGGTTATTAGAATTTTCCTAGTTCATGCAATGAATATTGGATGCTAACAACTTCATTAAAAGAGCATTATGGTTTCAAGGTCAACCACTCCAAACTTAAGGACTGCCAGGTTTACAGTTATGTCATCTTTACATGATGTGTTTAATTACATACTGCTTAACAGAGCCTAGACCGAGTGCAGCTGAGAACACTGAATGAAGTCGGAAAAAAAACAATGTGATTGAAAAAAAACAATCTTGTGATTAAGGCAATGGTTTGAATTACGGGATAAATTGATTCTATTTCAAGCTTTGCACCAGTCTTCTTATGTGACACTATTAGACTCCATCAAAATGTGAAACCAGGGAAAAAACAAACAGGCCCTCCCCAATCAAAACATTGGGTAAGAATGTTATAAAATAACCCATTTTGATTTTATTGACTTGGTAATTTAAAAGATAGTTTAACATGTTTTACAAAACACAAGATATTATTCATAACAAAGTCAAAATGGTTTTGGTTTCTTGTTTTTTTTGATGCAGAATTAACATTTATTTACTACTCAATTTTTCCCTACTTTTTCAACTATGTTTCCAAAATTCAGTAACAATTGAAAAAAAGAAAAAAATCCCAAACTGTCTGGTGGACTCTTAAGACCAGGGCCAGACTTCCACCCCGGTCCAACAGATGTGAGACTGCACTGCTGATTACACCTGTTACTAGGTTCAGCCAGCAGTGAGGCTGAGCACGTATTTCTGTAAACAAACCAACACACATGCACACACGCACACACAAGCACCCAAAACAGGGCCAGCCCCACTTGCCTCAGAAGCACTGAAGTGCTCACATGAATATGAGCAATGCGGATGGTCTGGTCCTGTTCATCCTTTCTGGCTAATTGGGACTGAAGTTCTCCCCACCCCAACTCTCTTGATTCACAATCCTGCTCTTAGTCACAGGCCTCTTGAATAGCAGCAAAGACTTTAAGTCCATCTAGTGTTCATGCCTGGACCGTGGGATCCTTACTTACACTGGTTCATTCCTCAGATCTTTCCAGATTCTGGTCTCCTACTTGTCAGCCAGTCCAGTTTTAGGTGCACCAGCAGTTCACAAATGCACAGTCACACAGTATGGAGGTCTGCAATAGTTGATCTTAGACACTCATTCTCTCCAGTTGCTGGCACCAAGACCCAGCTAGTCCAGTTTCAAGTTTGCTTGGAGTTTACATGCACAGGCTCAGAATAGGTAGCACATTCACAGTGTACTACAGTTAGAATTTAAGTAGAAGTAGAATTTAATAAGAGTAAAGAAAAGCCTGTGGTGACCAAGCGCATGGCTCAGTCAGGCAAGAACAGTGACCAGTAGACTGCAGTCACTGCCTGGCAGGCAAGAGTGGGTCTCATGGATAGCACAGCCCCTATCACAGCAGGATGCGTCCCACCAGTCGACAGTCACCTGGGGTGTCTACGGCCTGAGGTGCCACATTGCAGAGCTGTGTGGGAATGGAGTGATAAGAAAATGAGATGACACTGCAGAAACTCCCAACTCTGGTAGAACGTTGGGAAAATCTGTGGTAAAGGAGTAAAACAAAGGAGTCCGTGCTCTTTTACAGTTCCCCTTAAGTTAGTGAACATCCAAAAGAATTCCAGATGCAGCACCATCCTTGGTGCAATGCAAGACTGCTTGCACATAGCCAACCATTTTAACCCCCATTTTCCTCTCTTTTCCCATGCTTGGTCCTCCCCAAACATCCTTGATCCTTGCCTTTCTCATCTTGGATTCCTTGCCCTAAATAGCATCACAGAATCAGTGGCTGGCTGAAGTTGGAAGGCACCTCTGGAAATCGCCTAGACCGATCCCAGCTACTTACAACTTTGGAATAGGTTCACTTCCCTCATTTCTGTCAAGGAGCTGGGAACACTCTCAAATGGAGCAGCTCCTCCAAGATCAAATGGAGCTCAGCCTGAGCCACACAGGAGCACCAGGAGGAAGCAATGGGTATTAGTAGTGGAAAACTCCCTGCTGCGGGGGATGGAGGCCCCCATCTGCCCACCAGACCTGCCATCTCGGGATGTTTGCTGCTTGTCGGGGCTTGCATTTGGGATGTTGTTCCGAGGCTTGTCTGGCCCACAGACTGTCACCCCCTGCTGCTTTTCCATGTGGACACCAATGATATTGCTGGGGAAGACCCGGCAAGTACCAAATGTGACTACATGGCTCTGGGGATAATGGTCAAGAGCGTGGGGCCCTAGGTGATGTCTCCTCAATCATCCTGATGAGGGGAGGGGCCCAAGGAGAACCAAATGGATCCAGTGGGTCACCAATCGGTTGCACAGCTGCTGTCAACAACAGGGTTTTGGTTACCTTGACCATGGGGCCCTCTTCAAGGACTAGCAACTGGTTTGTGTAGATGGGATCCACCCGACAAAATGGGGCAAAAGTGTCTTTGCTGACAGGCTGGTCAACATGATAAAGAGGGCTTTAAACTAAGAATGGCGGGGGAGGGAGAGAATGACCAGCAGTAAAGTAAGGACGTGGTGGACAAGGTTTGGCAACCAAAGGGTCTGGGGTGGTGTACACGGAAGGGGTCTCTTCATCAGCAAAACAGGGCTGAAGTTGAATCACCCCAAATATATACAGCTAAATGAGGAAGTGCCTACAAGACCACATTATGGGGAAAGTTCTCCAGCGCGCATGAAAGTCCAAAACTAGACAAAGCACTCGAGATGTGGCCTCAGTAGTGCTTAGTAGAGAGAAAGGATCACACCCCTCAACCTGCTGGGAAAAGCCTTCATAATGCAGCCCAGGATACTGTTGAAGTTCTTTGCCACAAAGGTGCATTGCTGCTTTCCATGTTCCACTTGCTGTTCGCCAGGATCCCCACTACTGCAATGCTGCTTTCTAGCTGATCGGTTTCCAGACTGTACTGGTGCTTGGGGTTATTCTTCTAAAAGGCTATGTACGGTCTCAAAATCATCTCTGGTCCAATCCCAATCATCTTTCCCTTGCATCTCACAAGTCCTACAGCCCTTCTGACAATAAGTCCCCTCTGTTTGCATGGCACTCCAGAGAGACAGTTTCTATTCCTGTCAGACACAATGGCTTAATTGCTCTCCTTCCATGGTCTAAGGCTATGGTGTGTTCCAGTCTCCACTGATTAGTCTACCTGGGTTCCTCTTTCTGTCAGCATTGCCAAGATTTCCTCTTTGTCTTTGTGTTTAATTTGATTAATTATGAGTCAGAAAAAAACTAACAAACTGTGTGTTGCAGTCCGCTGTTGCAGGGAAAAACTGCTCAGTACACAGAGTTTAAATCAAATCAGGTTCAAAGGGGTTTATCTGATTTATTAAAGACACATAAATAACCAGCTGTCCAGGAATTAGATGTTCAGGATCAATATCGGTAATAAACCGGGTAAACCACAATTCTAGACACTGATAAAATCTTAATACCCACTTACAAATTTCTAAATGCCCTTCTATAACTAATCCCCAAGAGTTCTAATCCCACAGACAGGCAAGCTTATTAATGCTGGATCAAGTTCAATAACTGTCTTAGAGCATGTACTACAGCATTAACTCTTTATTTGCAGTGGGCAAGAAACTTCTCTTACTGATGGCAGTTGTGCATAAGTTCAACATCAGTCCTGCTCCTCTCACAACTGAAACTCTTGTGCTTTCCTATTCTTAAGGACAACTACCACTAACAGTCTGACACAGTTAATCCATGACAGGAATGTTCTTCCGAAGTTAGTGATGTTAACATATTGATAGTACCTCCTCACTGGGACAGAATTTTACATTAGGTCATTGTTATTATTAGAAAAATTCTGAGATGGGCACCATTAGACATCATTTTCAGCTAAAGAAGCTACTTTTATAAGCTATAAAATGCATGGAGCCCTTCTGAAATACTTGTAAAGCTAGCTGCACTTCAAAAGTTATGGCCTATTGGAAAGGTTTATAGAAAATATAGATTTATAGAATATTCTGTATATTTTGCATTCTGTTTTTTTTTTTTTTCACCAAAAGAATGTTAGAGCCAAACACACCAGTAAATACTGGTGTATTTTGAATAAGTTGCCAGATTTCACATTGCATTTTCCACAATCTCTAGTATGTGATAGCAGAGAAGAGTGATACAGTCATGATGTGTTGAGTATGGTTATTTTAAAGGAAAAGAGAAATGGAGATACATCTTTATGTTCTGCAGAGAGAGGTTGTAAATGGAAGAGAAAAGACCAGCACCTCAAAAACATAAGGCAGAAGGGAAGAAATTGAAGAGTTGATATGTTCCGTGGTCTAAGAAAAGGAAAATGATATAGGAAGAATTGCACCAGTCACCTGACAGTTGTAAAGGAATTGAAGTTCAGGAAACACAGCTGTAGAAAAATAAAATTGGCATTTTTTAATGCAGTTCTACTAAAAATGAAATTCTAGAAATGTAAGTTAGATACCAGATAGGCTATCATGTCACATTTTATTCTTGCACAGTAGGATGAATCTCTGTGCTTTAAAATGCGTATCTCTGTATAAAACTATCATTTTTTTTTGCAGACATAATCAAATTCAATAGAACCATGATGGATAGGTGCAATTTATAGTAACATACATCAGCTACCCTTCATGCACTTCAAAAACTCAAGTTATAATACTACAATTAGGACTGAAGAAAACGAAAAATATATATTTTTTGATTCAGAATGCATGCAAACAATTAACATGATTTTTTTTCTGAAATATTACAGGGCCCAGTTTTAGAAAGATTTGGAACCCAAAAATCAGCATCCATTTTTATCACTGGTAGCAAAGACAGTTGTGGCTTTGCTGCCAACCTTTGAAGTCCACTCTACAGAAAAATCGGACTCCTGCTCCAGCTGCTTGGCACCGCTGATGTGCAGAATAAAACAGCAGACCAGGACTGCTCAGCCAGTAACCTAAAATTTCTGCTTAAGGGAATGCCCTAACTATTTACAGCTGAACCGATAATTCTGTCCTATCTTTGGCATTGACTTCCAGAGTGAAATGAGTGTCTGGAAAATGAAGGCAATACTAGTGTCCTTCTGCATGTTAGTTACTGCTGGGTGTTACTTGCTGCTGTGAGGGAGACGTTGGGTCACGCTGAATATTTTATGTAGGCTGTTAGATGCCTTTCTGAGAACTACTGCAGCCTGGTGTACTTTCCTGAAAATTTAAATAAAACCATTCGTGTTACCGTCCTACCCTTTTTCATTGCTGACTCACATTTTTATACCAAAAAAGCACGAAAATGAAAGATCTCATTCTACTGGCGGCAGTCATTTTGGTGGTCACAGTCTAACATTTTGTATGCTCTTTGACACTTTTCAGGCTGGCAGAAACAACCTCAAAAGGTATAGCTTGGAGGTGAAATGCCAGGTGAGTAGTCCATAGGCCAGGAACGCTGGAAAACTACATAGCTACCTATCTAAATGTCATTGCATGCTCTTTTTATTCACTGAAAATCTATAAATTTTATTTCAGTAATTCATCATGTGTGAATTAAAGTCTTAGCAATGCTGTGTGTTTATTCTACAGATAACTGATGAATTAATCATACAGATTCTGCAGGTTAATTGATAAAAGGTTGCTACTCATTAATCAGAAATAACTAAATCAGGCTTGGAAACCAGTCAGTTTTTTCAAAACTTTTTAAGTTTCAGACTTAGATAATTCCTTATTTTGAGATATGACTGCACATGATGTTTCCCTCACTGAATTAATGAAGTTTTCTGGTTCACAATCCTAAATGAAAGGGGAAAAATTTTACTCAAATTTAACTGAAACAGTGTTCATGTTCTTGGTTTTTGTTTCATTGCTTACCATAAGGAAGCCACAAAACAAGCCCACAGACATTCAAAATAAATCAAGAAACTTTTTTTAGGTAATATCAAAATAAAATATTTTCAAATTTCTGATTTGAAAGACTCCACTAAAAATAGTGAAACTAACATTTCTTTGGGCCAAAAACTGCTAACTAAATTTGCTGTAAAAATCACAAAATAAACTCCATTTATTAGTCAGCCAAAGTTTCACTTAGTTCTATTTTTTCTCCTGTTAGGAATATTTATGACTTTGTGTTCATTGTGAAATTCCTACCAATCTGTTTTACAGATTTTTCTATCCTATTTTTATAGTGATCTTTCTTCAGCAGTGACTTTTTCTTCTAGCTGTAGCTTACATCTAATGAATTTCATATTTTTAAGTTTGGCGGGTTTTTTTAATAGATTGCAACTTCACTTGATATGTATTTAGAGTTGTAGTATTTCCATATTTTTCAAAATGACCTTTCATGACCTTCTGCTATCTTCCTAGTACCGTGATAGTCTAGGGGCGAAGAAAAGCTTCCTTTTTGCTAATTACATTACAGGGAGATCTTGCATGGAAATGCAGCCTGCAGAAACAAAGCAATTGGGATGCTCACTTTAATTTTTTTTGTATCATGAGGCTTAATGTGCTTGATAGTGTTTGATTATTTCCACCCAAGAAAACGGCATCTGTAAGTTGCCCGCGTGCAGCGAGGGCCGGTTGTTGTGTGAGGGATGGGGAGCCCCGTTGACCAGACAAGGTCCTCACTGCCAGGGCCCATCCCACCGCCCCCATGAGGGAAGAGGGCAGGCTGGTTGGGGCAACTGAGAGCAGCCTTTGCCGATTATTATTCTACTTTTTACTTTTCTTTTCTTAAGATGCTGTTTGTGATCATTCTTGCTGCTTTGTTTTGACTGGGCAGAGCTTTTGACATTACCTAATCAGATATGCTGCTCTGAACAAATGGTGAAAGGCTGAAGAGGAGAATACTCAGGAGCTCACAGGTGTAGGAGAACATAGCAGGAACCAAGAATAATCATGTTAGCTCTTCTCACTATTTTAGAGCTGTAAAGAAAATTCGGGTCTGATTTGCACCCTTTCAAATTCTGCAAATTTTTGAGCAGGTTGTTAGTTAAGATGAAGCACCATATGTAGCATTACAGGAAAACACAGCAGGAGTCAAATTCATGGCTGACTGATAACCAATGTATCGCATCTAATAATAGCTTAGAAAATTAACAGCATTAAGGCTATATCTGTGAAAAATGAGAGCTTTCATCAGGCAGGTATCCTGTTATTGAGCCCTGAAGAAATTCACAGTTAGGGACATATTAAAGTAATGGCATAAAATTTACAGCTTGATATAAACAGCTATAGATTGTTGCAGTGAGCTCGGCTACCTTGGCTTTTACAATATTTAAATTAACCTTGGAAACTAAGATCAAAAAAAAAACCCTGACATTAGGTGGTCACTTTTCAGCAGATAGAACAGCAACATTTAGCCTTAATACCACATATTTTACATCCAAAAGCTGAAGGGGCCGGAGTCACAACCAGAACATATTTCCATAGCTGAAGGAGAACTTCTCATTCCCTAATCCTGGGTTTCCAGTGATTCATGGTATAGCAGGGAAGTAGAGAGGAGAACAGCCCAAGCTGTCATGAACACCTTGCTTTCCCGTAACAAAAGAAAAAGATTATCTCTATGGTAGCTAGGAGAAGACTTGCGATATAATTAACTCAGGGCTAAAAAGTGTTATGGCATTGAAAAGTGCCTAAAAAATAATGCAGCTCATGAAGTTTGAGATCAGATTGAAGAAGGAAATATGGCAGTTGCTGATAAATGTTTTTACATTCACCATCCTCAATCATCATTTTGCATGATTAATATTAATCTGATCAAGCACTCTTTAAGAGCAAACATCTAGTGTCACTTAATAATGAAGCTGCAATTTTAAGCTGGCTTCTATTTGCTGCTCAAAATTTCTCCCCAAATATTTTGTAAATTTGTGTGTAAAGGAACAGGCAGGAATGATGATACAATGTGATTCAGAAACAAAGAGCAGGTGCTAGACTGGCAGAACTGGTTTCACAGTCAGGATGGAAAGCTCCTTCCCACAGAGGAGTTTTTTTCTCTGATTTTCAATTCTCTGTGTCTGGTTGCCTCTTGGAAGCAAGCTTCCTCCATGTTATAGTCAATTTAATGTAACTTCTTCCATATATTTTCCCCTGACAAAATATCAATATTTATAATGACATTTGCTTATATACACCTTGGCAAGGGTAACTGCCCAGTTTATCCATCTAAATTACATGAAGAAAAATAAAGACAAAATATTCACTCCCCAGGGTTTAGTGCAGGAACCTGAGATGTGGGCTTCTTAAAATAACATAATCACAAGTATGGCAGTTTTTCTTTAAAACTGAGATAGTACAGAAATGCCAATTAGCAGCCACATTTCTTGATACAAAGGAAAAAAAATAGAAATACATTTCTGAGCTGATTCAGCATAAATACTCCTATAGGCAGCTTCAATGTACAAACCACCTTGTAACTGTGAGTGCCTGATTTTTGAATGTGCAAATTGTCTCCAGGCATCTAAAGGTCTGGAACTTAAAGAGAGACCAGCAGTTGAATCAGGTAATAACCACTAAGACGAATATTGAGTTAAACTGTCCTTTAGTAAATAGAACAATGCTCCAACTACTAATGTTATGCTCATTGCCAGTGGTTCAATTGTGCCCAATAAAATCTAGGCTAAAAAATGTATATGGTCATGCAAACACATCCACTCATTCTGAGGCAAATCAACCCATTTCTGCAGTAACACCATCTTTATACCCATTGGCGAGTCATCATGGCAACAGTAGGGATGTCCCAGGCTCCTGCACACTGCCCAACTGCGAAGGGTGCCCATGCTGATGACGGTGGGCAGCTCTCATCGATTTGAGGGTACTTACTTGCTGATCCAGAACAGGGTCCACACATGTAGCTTTGCCACCTTGGGCACACAGTAGAGGCAGGGTCTTCTTCCCTCTGGCCAGCAGCCAGGTCCACTGACGGGTCTCCTCCCAGGTCTTTGAAAGAAGTCCCCCAGCCTTGACCTGGCACAGCTCATGCTTATGTTGACTTCTCTGGTCTTGGAGTCATTGGGGTGCCAATCAGATATTTCCTCATTCACCTTACCATGATTTTGTCCAATTGCCATCAGTTTTTGGCAGACTAGAGCATTCTGCTGTTAGTTTCATTCAATCAACCTATAGTTCGAAATTTAGTTTCCTCTTTACGCCCATTGTCTTAAAGCTCCAGTTTATGCATTTCCCTCTGGCAGACCTCAGGCATCTAGAGAATGTCATGTGGACACCTCAGCAGCAGATTACCTGCAGTGGATAACTATTTAATCATGTTGGTAACCCTGGATTCAGGTTGACTGACATCCAAAATAGTCAATAGTGCCCAGCATTTCTAAAATTTCTGCCACATTTTGGAGTCTGGATACCTTCAAACTGAGACAAGAACATTAAAAACCGCTCAGAGTTGGCTCATTGGCTGTAGATGTGCCATATTACTCCTTTATATGCTCTTTTAGAGGAATTATGCAGTGAGGGAGAAGATGATTAAGAGATAGCCTACATATAAAGAAGATCTGGGTCTCATTTCCTTATAGTTCTATATTGAAAATTATAATCGTGGTAGATCATGAGCACAACTAATATTTCTGAGATTAAATACTTTGCCTGGAAATTCTTGTTTTTTTTTCATAGTGTTTAGTGTCACCTTTGCAAGCAGGAGATACCCACTGTTTCAGATGTTAGTCTGAGTATCTGCACTTTCCTTCTATTCACTAAGCTCTTAAGAGATCTGTTACAGAGTACAACTTGTTTTCCACATGTTCAATAAAAAAGTTTTGCAAAGGAAACAAAAAAAACCCCTCTGAAACATTAGTCAAGACAAGTGAGAGGCTAACTATAATTAAGTATGAAGTGATATAAATTCTTTTAAGAACTGTCATTTCTCTTTTGACCCTTAGCAATATTTTGTTATTTAAATTTGCACAGATTCCTGAAGGGCTGACAGTATTGCAAGATTCTTAGGTAAAGAATCAAGTCTTATCTATTATGAATATTTCTCATTTCTGAAAATAATACTGACTACGGTACCAAGTTATTAAGCCACATTTTGAAAGGCAAAAAAATGAGACTATGAATGCATTTTCTTAAGGCTTTAAACAATGATACCAATCTTGCTAACTTTGATTCTGGGTCACATGAAGTTCTGTAACTTTGAAAAACACATCTTGTGTATACTTCATGTTGCACAAAAATACTTCAATGGTAGATTAGGAGAAGAGTGTGGGAGAAAAATATTGTATGCTTGAAGCCTACTTGCTTACCTTAATATTTTTCTATAAGTTTTTAAACTATTCTTATTTTCAAATTCAGGTATTGAGCATTGTGATGAAAATTTATTTAATGAGTGAGTGCCAGTTGTAATTTTTATGTTATCCTTCCAAGTAACTGTGACTGCAGTGAATTACTTCTCAGTTCTTTGTTGCAATATTTTTGTGACCTTTAACTAAGATTTTAGACCACAGTCCCCAGTTCACAGTAGGCTGCAAATGTTGAGTTTAAGTGTGCCTAATTAACAAAGCAGTGAGAACTGGCTTTCTTCACCTCTCAGGGAGGCAGTTTCATTTCTTTGCTGTGGGGCAACTGAAACAACAGCTTGATTAGAGGAAAAGGTCTGATGTTTCTACACCTTAAGCATAATAGCGCATTAACTAGTGAGAGGAAGTTACCTACTCAAAGCCTTCTTGTGCACTTCTGTCCTCAACTTCCTTACACAATGGTTTTCCATCTATTTTTTTTTTTTTTTTTTTTTTAAGGCATGATCTGTCATCCAGCTTCTGAGGTGGAAAGCAGGGTTTTTGCTGGGAAACTGCATTAGCCTGTGAGGTGTCATGGTGATTTTGCATTGCAGTGTTTTCCTAGGATGTTCCTTGCCTTTTTTCTCTCTGCTAGGAACCTACATATTCCTGAAGCCAGAACAAGAGTTCTCCTTAGAAGAGACTTGCTTGTTCAGGGTATTTAATGAAAGTCTGTGCCTTTGTTTCTGGAATGGATTTAAAAGATGCAGGAATTATGTTACTTGTGTATAGCCTCTTTGAGAGAAATCTATATAGCAGTATATACATGGCAATTTATTGTTCTTACATATTAAGGAAGCTTGCTGCACACAAAGGAGCCTCCTGGTTTATGTCATTCTTTGTATGAACTTCATCAATAGAGAGACAAAGTCTAAAATGTGCGAAAGTGACCTAAAGTGATTCTAACTTCAGAATGAAATGGTAATAGTGATTAAAATTTTAAAATTATAGGGGTTTTTTTTCCAAAAAAGTAGGGAATACAAGTGGATTCATTGTAATCTATTATAGGCATTTTATTGAATCTCGCAATTTTGACCCTATCCACATCACTTTGTTTTGAGTGTTTATATAAAGCATGATGTGAAGGTGAAAATGGACAGCGAGTAGATTTTATTTGTTTGCTGTTGTTTCTGCTATTAGAGATGAAACCTAGCTCCTTTGTTTCACAACTTGTTTCCAGGCCAGCTGTTAAGCTATCTTCCTAGTAGTTGCAGTTCTCTGCATTTAAAGCCCAGCAGCAGAGCGCTGGAGGGTAAAGAATAAAAGACAGTTGTATGTCTCGAGCTCAATTATTTGCAAGCCTGTGCGAAATACAGAGTTGCTAGACATTTGTCTGTCCATTGCATCACCTCAGAATCTCTTATTAACACATGTGCCAGTACACTTGAAAAGCTGCCAGCAGAGAAAGATATGATTACGGAGAAATGAGCAGTGGAATATAGCGCCAAGAAATAAGAACATACTAGCGGCAAAAGGACAGAGATCAAGGTGGTATAAAGTTGCTTAGAAAGAAGTGAGAGTAATGAAAGAAGAGGTAAATTGGACTACAGCAGCTGGAAAGCCAGAAAAGAGAGACAGTAAAGTAAAACAAAAGCGAACAGCTACCTAGGTGAGAGCTACCTCAATGTGCAAAGATCAAGTACCGAACAATGCTATGCAAGAGGGAGATGTGCTAACAGAAAAAGATCAAGTGCTTCAACACAGTGATCTATGAGATAGATGCACTAATGGAAAGAAATTAGCTCCTGGCATGCTGCCATTCAGAAAAAAAAAGGCGCTTAGAAGAGGACTGGAGTACTGGAGAAGACACAGCATACACGATGTGCAGAAATATAATGCGGAGACAAAGAGGACCTGCTTCTGAGCACTGATCCTACTGAGAGAAAATACGCAAGAAGAATACAAAGCTAGACTTTTATCAGGATGGCATTGAGCAAAGGTATGCCGCATGGGTAATGGAAAACGGCTGCTGGCCGTGCAGGCTGCTGTTCGGTAGCAAATGGTGCCCAGTGCTCAATTTCTATCAATGAGAGCCAGTCCGGAGTCAAATGAGCCAGAGCAATCCTTTGATCCTTCTTCGCTTCTGCTTTGACCCATCAGGATGCAGTTGGCTACACCCTATTTTGTATACAAAATCTCATTATGTCAGCTATAGGGGGAAAAAAGCCTGTAGTATTCATGACAAATGTAACAATTAAATCACTGCAGAGCTGTACAAACAGCTCAGCTCGTTCCTTAACTGTGCCACAGCAAGGCTCGGCATTTGTGGGTGGTTTTAAGCTACTTTCCACTTCTTTAGCCTGAAAACTTTCAGGAGCGAATAACTTTTGACACAAAACAGGATATTGTTCCTGGCATAATCTCTAACCCTGACAGGCAAGACAGCACACATGTAAAAATGCAAAACCGAAAGACGATGTAATGACTTTTTAGTCAGCTGTAACAGGACAGCAGGATCTTCTGCTAGCTTGTGATGTTGAGAAGGGTCTGCAACAGAGTTTGAAGGCAGTGATTGATTCATGATGACTTTGTCTGACATGCATGACAAACTGACACACCGCCTTATATGCAGAGGATATGGGGAAACCCAGAGCGCAGAACAAATAGATTGAAAGGGAATGCAACCACTTTCTGTGATATGTATTAAAAAAAAAAAAATGGTTTCATGATAACTTAGGAAAGTGCAACTGTATGCTAATTATAATAAAAAGACACAGAAGAGACTCCCTATTGTTCAGAATCTATGCAAAGTTCAAAAGCATATTTTTTGAAAAATCAGAGATTGGCTAGGAAGCAAAAACTGTTATAGCATTGTAAAAAAAAAAAAAAAAAAAAACCCACCAAACTCAAACCAACCAAACTAGCTCCTTCCTACTAATAAAGAAAGTGGAAATTCAGTTGATTGCTTGGACACTCTGGGATTCCTTACATCTTTGGGGACTGCGACAAAATTATCAAAGCAATTTAAATCCAAGTCTAAAACAGGGAAAGTATTTTCAGGTTAACAAAAATATCAGTGCAAGGGAATTTTGTTAAATTTATCAGAAAATAAGAAGTCAGATGGGAGCAGAGATATGAAACAGACCCTAAGTGCTCTTCACATAAGCTTTTGAGGAAAAAAGATATCAATATCTCTTTAAGTAGATCATACTCACCCTGTTGGTATTGCAAGGGTCCTATCTAGGAACACTGGGATGCAAAATTTGTCTTTACTGTATTTGTAGCACTGAGCAGTGTGGTTATACTGCATTGTGTTTACTTTGAACCTTTTTTTTTTTTTTTTTTTTTTTTGCATAGTCGTAATTTCTTGTCAAAAAACTCTGTATAGAAAAGTTATATGTCTACCCAAATGCAATGCTCAGTCGCATCATTCACAATTCAGAATACTACTGGCACCTATAGTGTTAAGCAGCTCATGTTGTTGCATCTGCATTTTTCTTCTAAGTCTGAAGCTGTTTTTGTTACAAGTTGTGTTATGGTAATGGCAAGAGACCCCAGCAGAAGCTGAACCTCCTTTTTGACTGTAATACATTTCCAGATGAGGAGCTGAGATGAAGGGATTAAATGACCTCTCCTGTAACCCAAATCTTCAGAATCCCAGAAAGAAGAAGGAACCTTTCTCCGGAAATATCCTTATTTTAATTACTAAAATTGCTGTTTATATTCTAGGGCTAAAGTCTACCTCTTCTAATGTAATAACCATCCCCTTTATCTTAAAATTAAGCAGAAATATATGCTCTAGGGAAATGGAAACAGCTTTTCAGGCATTTTATTCTTCCATCTAAAAGTTAGTGGCCTAGAAAATTAAGTAAACAACCAGTTTAGGTAGTTTAACCAGATGTAATTTTTGTAGTTCTGTTATTTCCATGAAAATGTGAAGATAGTTATAAGATTATCCACTGAGTCTCATTTATTACAGCAATTACATAGTCTTGCATTCTGAAAAGGATATGTAGAAACACCAGGTGCATAACAATAAAGTATTTCTGCAAATATGGATAACTTTGTTTTTGTTTAACCATATACTCTCATATTCCTTCCCTTACTCCTGTCCTTCACTTCTCAGCTCTAGAACACATAATCTGTAAAATATCTGCATTAAAATCCATAAATAATTTTACTGAATATAGCATAATATTTAAGCACCAACTCCTCTTAGTGTAAATTCTCGTGAATATGTATTTACTATTCTGATCTCTATTTTGAGCTATTTGAAGTCTGACAAATTGGAGCTCATTTGTCAATTGCCTTATTATACAGCGGAAGCAGAGCATCACAGCATCTACTGTACGCTGTTGTGCGGAAGAGCTGCTCAACTCGCACGGCTAAAACCAAATCAGCATCAAAGGGGTTTAGTGATTTGTTATAGACGTGTAATTAACTGCTAGTCAGAGAGCTGTACACTTATCATTATCATGATCATTATCAGCAATATAACAGATAAACCTTAATACCAGAAATGTACCAAAATCTAATGAGCAACTAACAATTTCTAAAGGCCCTTCTACACCTCCTATAATTTTAATCCCATAAATGCGCAGGGACACACAGACAAAGTGACAGCCCCTCTGCCAGCAGCCGCCTGGGTTGCCTGGGGGAGGATGCTCTGCCTGCCCCGGGCAGAGGTTGCAATGCCAGCGTGGTGATGTCTGGCGGTGGCATTTCCATTCCCATGTCTACCCTACCAATTACAAATTTTCTTTCTCTCTGTTACACTTCTGCTCAAACTCTTTTCTTGCGGAAGTCTCTGTTTAATTCTCCAGTTACTGCTTAACCCAGCTGATGGTCATTTTCCTTTTGGATATGATTATTTTGGGGGCATTCACACGCACACAGAGTTGACACTCACCTTTGTATGTCACCATTTGGTGCTATCCAGGCCATTTGCCAAATGTGAGCTGTGCAGGTGTCCCCTTACAGGCCTATCTCGGTCCTGCCTCACAATGGCATCGTTAAAATTTTATGTCAGGGTCAGTGTATTAATACCCCCCTGCAATTCTTAATCGGCTGCCTAATTTTAACCATATTAAGTAGTCCCATCAAAAACATAGGCAAAGCACCTTGATGAATAACACTAGATATATACAGGAGATGATTAACTTTTTGCTTATGACACACGCAATTATTTTACTATAAACAAAGCACAGTTCAGTGCAATATGATTTACATAAAACTCCAGAAGAATAACGACTAATCATCCTAAAATATGCATCATTAATTTAACTCAACAAATCATTTGAATTTTAGATACTACACACAAATTGCTTTCTGACTGAAAAAAAAATCCTCATTATTAAAGTTTGCAGTAATTTAAGACTGTTGGTAACATCAACAAACAATAAAAGACTAGTCACCAGAGGGAAACAGAGCAAACCCCATATAGAAATACACGTAGGAATTGTCCTGCTGCTGAAGTCAAAACTTCTGTGGAAAACGCTATCAGCCTAATAAATATTTTTTTGTGTGCATTTTGAGTGACAGCATGAAGAGACCCAAATATATAGCTACCGCACGTATACCAGCAGTACAGTGGGACTAGAAGGTGCTCTGCTCTGCACTACTTATTCCCCATGTTCCAATACAGGTAAGCATCAGGAAAACCCAAGGAAAAGGTTATAATGGTCCTTAAAACCATTCAAAAATTCATTCAAGAGATTTATTCCAGAATTTGAGACTATACATGAATAATAATAATAAAAAATCTTTCCCAAAGAAGAAAGAAATGGAAATGTTAATAGAATTCATCACAGAATAGAAAAAAAAATAGTTTGTTGCTGTAGTAACTGCACTAAAGAATCTGAAATATATTGTGCATTATCGTGTGCTTATAGTGGTACATAATGCCCCTAAATTTCCCGTTAGCCACTAACTAAATCAAACCATAACATTTTCTTTCAAATTTTGAATAGATTTGACATATTGTGGAAATGAACACCTGTATACAGTGGCTGATAATCAGATCTTCAAGCCCCAGGTTCATTTTGTTGCTCGGTATGTCCTTTCTTTCCAAAGCTGATTCATGAGAATCCTCTTTGCTATTAGTTCTTGCAGGTATTTGAAAAAAAGGCATTTCTAATTTTTTCAAGAGTGAGAGTACTTCTCACCTCTCTGCTGGAAAATCAATATTCTCTAAGCAGACCTAGAATGAGAGATCCACGGGAGAGGAGCGGGGAGGAACACAAAGGGACTAGAGAAATATTATCGGAGAAGCTTTGATTAGCAATGACGAGCGCATCTGAAAGGACACTTAATCTGCATTGCGCCAGACACAGAGATAAGGACTCTCTGATGGAACTGGTGCGAGAATGGACATGTATGCCTGTAGCTTTCCTTCATGGGAGGCATCTCCCAGGGCGTCTTCATAGTCCCAGATTCCCTAATCTATCAGATGCATTGTGCAGTGCTTATCTAAAGAAGCCAAACTTACATCACAATGGAAAGTATCTGCTGGGATAAAGAATCCTAGGAAAACTGGGTCTGATGGTCTCAGGCCTCCCTTAGACTACCTTGATATCCACTTTGCACAAACCTCAGGCTTAAAGATAAACAGGGTAAAAGTTAAATGTATGCATAAAGTCATTGAGGATTATGGCTGGGGAGGGATTATGAAGGTATGTGTGGGTAGTATGCACAAGTGATAGTGGGCACCACACATTGATAGGGAAACACCCAGTAAGAAATGACATGAGAGAGACAAATACTATGGACAAAAATAGATGTATCCATCTCTTACATATCCTGTAAGATGCATAACATATTATCAGTTATAACTAGGGATGCAGTACGTAACATAGGAGAAGAATATACATGAAAAATCAAACCGTGATCTTGCAATGCGGAAGCCGTCATTTCCTTACGTACTGCAGCCTTATGTGGAAGCATGTTGTGTTTGAGCAAAACAGATGTAAATATGGTGGCTAGAAGCCTGGATGATTCTCAGAGACAGAATTGCTTCCTTCTCTTTCTCTGCTAAGAACATTTATTACTAAATTCTTTGAAAATTTGCAACAAAGCCTTCTTCACCATACTTTGTGTTACATTGTGTTCTTGATAATTAAGAGTGTTCTTTTTTTGTGTTGTCACTTGTCTAAGCACTTTTTTCCATATTTTTTCTTAACATGTCCTCTAAAAATATCCATTTTTGTATTCATAGTTTGAACTAAGTGCAAGCATTGTGAAATATGAATGATGGCATAAAATTGATTTGATTACCATTTTCAGAACATACTGATTAATTTAGCCAGTAATGTCTTTTACTGGTGGCAGGTGAAGGAGGGTGGCTGGTGATGGTGGTGGATCTCAGCAGATTTTACATGCAGAAGTGCAAAATTTGAGTGGGTGCTATTAAGGAATGAACCTCAGCAGCTTAGTGCATACAAAAATTCATACCAATGGACTGTAACAGCTTCACTGTCTTCCAGGTACCTTCATAGCTATCTGAAGTACTAGATATCTGCAGAACCAGACTGAGTCATAACTTCTGTGTTTAAATTCTTCACCTGTTATTTTAGATCATGAATTATTTTCTGCATTAAGAGCAAAAAAAAGTTCATACTATTCTTTTGCTACAGAAAGTAATCTTGCTTTCTCTAATAACAGAGAATTATAACTTGGAAATTTGCTTTTTCTACCAAAATAAAAAAAAAAAAAGCCATAGCTACAGAACTACTTTTAGTTTAATCTTTTTTATCTGCGTAAAAAAAAAAAAAACACATAAACCTTTTAATAGTGTGATTATTTCCTGAAAGTTTATATTGCACGAAGGGCAAATCCCATTATGCAGCCTTTCCTTCCAACGTATATGCACCCACATACGGTTGTTCTTACAAGAACTTATCTTGTGCCTTCCTAATATGACAACTGCCAAAGTAAACAGAAATATTAATCATCCGAACCTATTTATAATGTGTGCAACTGTTGTAGTATTCCACCGTAAAACATTTTTGGAAGACATTTTGCTGCCAACACCTCTTTTTTGTTTAAAAATTACACACAAAGCCCAAGCAAATAAACAAGAAAACCCATTAAAGCCACCTAATATTTGGCTACTTAAAACTTTATAACAGTAGATGGATAACATCAGTCTATCTTCATACTTAGCTAGAACCCTTATGGCCTAAGCCAGTGCCCTTAATTAAACAGTTCCTATATTTGTCCCTAGCCACATGTCAGAAGTGGAGGTTATAGCTCTCTTATTAATGGGGAACTGCAGGGAATATTGTCAATTGGACAAATTTCATTTTAGCTTATACGACAGAATAGTTCTGCACTACACAAGCTGACCGGGAAAGATGCAAAAGTTGGTTAGGAGTCTAAAGGAGAAACAAAACTCAGCAATCTGATGTCTGCACAAGCTGAAGCTTATGGTCTACAATGAGGTACTTTTACAGTACTTTATTTATATCTTTCTAAATGACCGTATCAGTAGAGCCAATTTAAAGCTATGCTGTTTAGTATTAGCATAGCAACTCCAAAGCTTTGGCAAAAATCCTGTACAGCACTTCACAGCACAGCTGCCCATCTTCAGTTTTCTGCATGTGACAATGAGTAAAGGACCCAGAAAAAGCCTATAATGCTAATTTGAAAAACTAAGTAGTGCCAGTAGCATGTCAAAGGAATAGAATTGGCTAAAAGCCCCATGGCTCACAGCCAGCTTGGTTCACCTTCTCCTGTGTCCCAGGATAAACTTGTGGCTTGCATTACTGAGAGATACCACTATGAAAATGCCTTCACCTTCAGTCTGTTTATCCCAGGTCCTCAGCAGACTGAGCACCTAAATGAGCCACTGCTCAGTTAGCTACCATCTGCGAAGGTGACAGTTTAGGTGAACATGTATCCAATGCTATAGCACCCAGGTGTTCAAAAGTCTTCAGGGGGCCTTCCAGAACTCTGAGATGGATGTAAAATGAAATATTGCATTAAATGCCCTGAATACATGGAAATCTTTTCCCCTGTCTTCCTCTGTGCAATGGAACTACACAGCATTTGTATATGGCAAAGCAGGAAAACCTGTAGTCTATGTTTGTCCCTTGAATTAATAGTCATCAAGGGAAAAGAGATGAAACTTATTAAATGTTTTCACCACTTCTTACCCAGATAATAGGTATGTCCATGTTGGTGTTTTTAGTCTCTTCTTCAATATGCATATGCATATTGGGTTCACCAACCTTCCTTATAATCATGGGGACTCCAAAGTTTTAAAAGAAAGCTCAGAGCAGTTGCTTGTTGCACACCTAGTCTGTGTGCACTGAGAATTAAAAATAGTATGTATGATCAGACTTTACAAATGTATGAATTGGCAATACCGTGTGCTCCAGCAAACTCCATCAATTTTATAGGAAAGTGCCTCTGTGTCCTCCAGAAGCCTCTGCTGAGCAACCCCACTCCCATACAGGGTCCCAACAGGGACCACAGACACTGCTGCCCTCTTTGGAACATGTAACAGGCTGAATAAGGGCTTATACTGATACCCTAAAGCTACCGTTCTAAAGGCTGCGCTGAAACACACAGCAAAATCTTCTATTTCCTGCAGAAATCCTATTTTAGGAGTGAGCAGAGAAGAAAACTGAGGGTATTAAGTCAACAGCACAGACCCTACATTTTAAGAAATTCTGCATATTTTATGCATTCTGTTTAATGCTTTTTTAATATAGTCTTCTGTCACCGGTGTCAGTAGAAAAAGCTGGTGCTCATCTCAGCAAAAGCCAAAATGAATTGTTCCTCTCTTCTCCTGTCCTCTAACTGCAGAAGCAAAATTGCCATGGATTACTGAAGAGCCTGTTTGTTCATTATTACATTCATTCTGTATTTTCACTTATGACCCTTTTGTCACTAATCTGACTTTGTAGATTCTAACAATTTAGACTCCAGTTTATTTCCTGATACTAGACTTGGGTTGATTTTGGAGGAAGTTAGACTTCAGCCAAAGTATCTGAGTTACTTCTGAAAACAAGACTAAGGAGAAACATGTTGTTTTGTCTATGTCAAAAATTGTAGGTTAGAAGTTTCATTCTCTGGTGACTTTGGCAGAAAGGTAAAACTAGCTCAGGTTGACACAAGCCCGGACAAATCCTGAGACCCTGTACTATTAGGCCAACAGAAAGCTTGGGGCTTTCTTATTTATAGTCGTAAATAGTGGCCCAAAATCATAAATACAGGGCTAAATGCAAAAGCAACAAAGGAGTATACAATGGCAAATGACCATGTGATAGAATATGAAATATGCATGTACTTATTTTTGAATTACTTCTGTTTCCTGATAGTCTTTTCTCTGTCTAATGATAGATGTCTTGCAAGACAGGAGGTTCAGCCCTAAATGCTCATGGTCCAACGTGCATACTGATTATCTACCATGTCCACATTACCCATCAAAGATATGGTCACACACAACATAATGAACTACATGAGAGTTAGTATTGTATGGGCAATTCACATCACATTCCTCAAGTCTTGAACTAGATGTCTTCACATTTTTTTTCAGGTATTGGAAAAGATACCTGCTTAAAAATGAGAATAAAATGTCATATATCCATAAGACACAGTTTTTCTAATTCTGCAGGTGCCTTAGCTTCTCCATGCTTAAGGTTACATAAAGATTTACACTTAATGCACAATTAAATTCACACTAGAATGACTGAATTTGGTCTCTATTTATAATAATAGCTTTTCAGAGAATAAATGAACTTTCCTCTTTTTTTTCTCAGAGATTTTGCTAACTTTGGCAACATGACATGTTCCCCTCCTTCCCATCAAAGAAAAACAGTTGAAATATTTTTTTCCCCTTAAGAATATCAATTACATTTGAAGTCTGACATCCAACTGTCCTATGGATCCCAACATACCTGACATGTTAATTTATTGGGGTGGAGGAAAGGAATGTGAGAAACTGCATTTTTATTTTCTGCCTGCATTTTATTTTCTGATACTACATTGGTATTTTTAATAAAAATAACTTTTATGTAAGCTGAGAAGCCATAGGTGTATATATATATATATCTTTTTTTTGCTGTTTGCAAGATAAAATATTTGCATAGAGACTGGCATAGATGTGAATGCCAACTTAATGGTTTCTTAGATTTTTGTAATTAGGTTTCTGGAAAATTAATCTAAGAAATGTAAGTGAAAGAACAGAAGCAACAACATAGTAATTGAATGTCATTGGCCACGGCCCATCTCTCTAATATTTGATAGCTGTACTGAGACCATGCTTAAGCACACAATCTGTGAATCATCCAAATTAATGAAACACAGAACTGAAACAAGAACCCAGAAGTCTGTGATAATATGATGAGACGTCTTCCTTCTTTCCTCGGATACATGGCTAAGTCAACCTACACTGTCACCCTACACAGCATCTTTTTATTTTGTTTTATAGCATAAAATATGAATGTATGCTAGATAACGTTGTGTCTAAACTAACATTTTTGTTCAGCTGAAAAGCATGCTTTTGAAGCATATCTCCTGCTTTGGTTTGTGTTGCAGAGCAGCTTTAGAGCATGCAAACTGGATTCCTTTCAGATGAAACTCAGTTGGGAGATATGCTCGAATGGGCATACAGTCCCTGGGACTGGACTAGAAGCGGGAGGAAGTAATACCCCAAATCACATACAGTGTGCATGGCCGATCCTCAGGACCAGGTGCTTCGCTCTGCAGGTCCATGCCTCCTGGGTTGCACAACTTGCTAATGTAGACGTAGGCAATGTGCCTTTACTTTACATTTGCATGCCTGCTTGTTTTTCTCTGGAGGAGAAAAAGATCAAAGAATATAACATTTTTCACCTTGTTTCTGTAGCAAGCTGAGACAAGTGACAACCAAAGGATATATGAACAGCCTTACCTGTTTTCTCTGTGCATGTGTGTAGATTATTAAGTATATCGTACTTTCACAATATATTTGAGAAATAATCCTCTGGGGACAGGTTGTATCACGGAGCACATCAGAAGCACGAGACAAAAAATGCTTTTGTTTTCGCATCTTTAGGGACTTTTACCAAAGATCATTGTGGGTAACAAGATACTCCATTCCCATTAGTGTTAATATAGTAGACTTCTGACTAGGAGAAAGTGCATGTCATTGAGCCCTTTAAGCTTCAGAACAGTTACCAGAGGGTGCTCCCTTGGATTAAGAAGGATTGAAGCATGGATAAGAAGGAAGTATGCAGGATCTAGACTGATGCAGAGCTAGGTAGTTCACAAATTTGGGACATTTGACCTTGTCAGGCAATTCCGGTTGCAATTTTGCAAGGCAGCTAGAATTCTATGATTTTTAATAAGGTTTTAATAAATCACAGATACAAATCAGTTAAACAAAGCATTCATTCAATCAGCTAATTAACTATAATTTTAATTAAGTCAGAGATTTATTAAATTATAATGATATAAGACTAAAAGCCTTCAGGCTGCATAATATGACTGACAACTTCTTTTATTAAACCCAGTACCTAGATAGTGTTGTGTGCTTTCCAGTCCTTTAAGGTGTTACATAAACCCTTTAAGAATCACCACTGACCTTACCAACAACTCCTTGGTGTTTATGAGTGACTGTTAAAGTATCCTTAAGACAAAAGGTACTCTGAGTCCATTGACTTGTAGGGCAACCAAAAACCAACTAGCAGCTGAGCACTGACTATGATGAATACCAATCTCCAGTGCTTGCAAAGGTAACTATTTTGAGAAATATGTGTAATGGTTGTGACATCCTTGTTTCAAAAGGATAGAGCTTAAGCCCAAGGAAGACCTGACTGCTCTCTCAGCCAGAAGTGCAAGGGATGGGGGGCTTTGGAGCTCCTGTGCAATGAGCATGGAGATAATTCATGGGATCCTGCAAATATTATTCTCAGGGCAATATTGGGAGAGGTGGATGAGATGTTCTCTAAATTTTGTGCTATACATCACCCAGAGAAATGCCAGGAGTGTGGAGCAGGTCTCTGGCTGCTGTTGCCATTGTTCCAGCAAGAGGTCAGACATGAACTGCTGCTGAGCAGGGAATCGAGCAGCTGGAGGAGGAACTGAGGTTGGTACAGCAGAGGGGAGCTTCAAATCAGGCGGGGTGTTAAGAGCAGAACTAAATGCCTTGGTGAGACTTATCCAGCAGGCACCCAGGAAGGACAGTCTGATATTCCCCCTTGGACAACTCCTATCAAATACTCTGTTGTGAATGTAGTTAGGAGATCCGTCAATCGCCTTGGTCCACTGTTTCGGATCGGAACGTTCTCTCATATCTAGCTGACTAGCTAGGGAGTTCCTGGACCACCCGGGAATTATTGACTAAGACCACTGGGTGTGCACGCAGGCACAACCCTGCCTGATACCCTGCTACACCACCGTCGTAACTACAGGACAGATTTGAAACTCGTAACTTAAGTTCCATATCAAAATGCTAAGAGTCTGCAAAACTTTAGAAGGCCTTGCTCAAAGCAACTTCAGAGAGAAACAGGCTAATGGCCTGGTCAAGTTTTAAAGAAAATGCGTTAACATTCATTAACGGTCATTACACATTAACAGTCCTTACACTAATAGTCATTAACAGTCATTACATTATACTGGCAGAGTTCAAGCATAATCTGAACCTCAGATTTTAAAAGCAGTTCTTTCTTGGACTGTTGGGTGGTGCAAAAACACTATCTGCTACTCCTATGTGTAAAACAAGCCACTAAGCAGGATTCACTATGTACTGTGCCAGAGTTTTGCTGCATAGGGAGAAAAGGTTTGTAAGAGCATTGCCAATGGGATGCATTTGAGAAAACTTGAAAACTTTTTCTTAATTCAGCTGTGTCTGTTTCACCATGAGAAACAGCACTTTTTCTCAGATTTGGCTGCTTAATCTTGCAGATTTTCACTTGCAGCAATTCAGAATTAATAATTACAGGGATAGCAGTTATCAAAAGCATTAAGAAGTTATAAGAAAGTATCAGTTATAAGAAGTGATAAGTACTGCTCTACAACTTCTTTAGCCTTTGAGTCTAGTTTTAAGGCAGAAAAGAATATTTTACCAGCCCCTTCACTGAATCAGAAACTGCTGAATCAGAACAGCTGAAAATCATACTGCAAATTTTACAAATCTGGAACTAAAAAACCCCATGATTGCTATGATAGCAAGAGTATTCAGGAAATCTCACTGGAGTTCAGGAGTGATCTCCTGAAGACAGATATTAGTTTTATTCTCTGCTAATTATGATGAGAAAGTGTGTATTATTTTTAGAGTCTGTAATTGAATAATTAAGTAATAATGATAAAAAGCTACTCTGATGTATTTTCAGCTCATATCACACCACAGCAGGCCAAATGATATCCACCACTGGCATAAATAAATTTGCATGTGTTTGATAACCGGAAATCCAAACTCTTTATTCTTCCTATGTATAATGAACTCAGACTCAAGTACCTATTTTCAGGGCTAGATTCTCATTCTTGATGGGTTGCAAGGTTGGAAAGGCTTTCCTGAAAAGATTTCTAGCCTGAGACTGTTAATTGTAAGTTATTTTGATCATGTCTATGGGTTGAGTTATCTATTGTCCAGGCATCTTCATCGACAGTACTTTGGTGTTCCTCTCATGGTGACTGAATAACCTCTCTCCCTCCTATTTTATTGTCCACAACTATATCTTTACTGGCGTGGACATCCAGCTTAAAATAAATGACTTGATACAGCCCAGCTTTCTTTAGGTATATTGTATAAACATCTTCCAAGTCAATGGGATTTCCATTTCTGGAACAAGAGCTTTCCTGTTTAGAAGACAATTGCAAAGATACACTTCTCAAGATAAACTTTCCTAACACATTATCATTTTCAAGATACTACAGTCTATTTCCTTCAAAGCAAAATAAAAAAGGCTTCTCAGTGAAGCTTATGACCAGCAGTTCTTCCACAAGATGGAATTTCATAACTTATGGGAAAACAGTGATTCTCAAACACTTTTATGTAACCAGCCTGTTCTTCATACAGCCTATTTCTGTGCTTTGCCTCTCACACATGTATAGCTGCTAGCCATCCCATAGAAGGTATACATCACTGAGGAGCAATCTTCTGGTTGAGAATGTGATTTTATTTCTGGCTTTAACTAACTATTGACAATATTAATTTAAAATATTTGAAGGCTATTCTGCTTTGGGGATATTATGTGAGACTATGTGTTGTGTTAATGTTTGTCTAATACATAACTAAACGCCTCAAGCAAGACATCACTAAGACCATTCCCTGCAGTATTAAGATACTTTTAATAAGACTTGTTGCTGTGAATTTATTTTAATATCTTTGAATAGTTTTTCAGTACCTCAAAGGTACATCTAGGCATCTAATCAGCAGGATTAATTCTTTTTTTGTTTAAAATATGCACATATGAAGGATATTATTGCTCTGTTTTTGAGGAGAGGTGATTTTCATCTGTAACTTTAAGTAGAGGAGTTGGTATTATCAGTATTTTTTGGTGGAAAGAAGAATAAAGTGGAGATAATATATTTAAACTGAAAGAGGAAATTTTTTGGTAATATGCACATTAAAACTAAATAGTTTTAAAAGATAAAAGCTAATCCTAAGGACTACTGATAAAAGCAGTATCAATGAATTTCTTTCATTTACATTTTTCTATTAGAACTTTAAAAATGCATTCCTTTCAACAGATAACTCATATATTTAGATATAAAAAACTAATCAAAATAAGCTTGTCACAAAGAAAAAATGGATTTTTTTTCTGAAATTAAAAATCCTTCACTTCTCACAGTATTATGTATTGCAGTTTGCTTGTTCATATTTAAAACTTAACATAATTAGATACATAGCAATATAATCCCACAAGTGCTGTCTTTCCCTTTTCTGGGATATCGCTCTGCCTGGCAAAACTGAAAAGATTTGCCTCTTTGACAGCATTATAGATGTCAAAAGTGGATAAGCCTTATCTGAGCTTCTCATCTTGATACACTATGCTTGAGTTAGCAAGTAGCAGAGAAGGTGATTTCTAGACACTGCCACTTTCCAAGTTATAGGTAATATTCATTTTTGATATTATTGAATACTAAGCTGTGCAAGCAGCTCAAGAAAATGCAAATGTCTCAATAATTTAAAAAAAAAAGTAATGAAAGTGGAAAAAACTGCCATTCCTTTGTAAATACAGGATCACAACAGCATGCCAGACATTTGTCTTATGTACAGCCAAAGAAACAGAACATTTATTTTCAGATATCTATTTTCAGCAAAGAAAGCACCTTGAAATCTTTGGACTGCTCCCACTTCAAAAGAAGAATCATGTTTTGCTATCAAAAAAAAAAAAATTACTATGTCTTTTAACTTCCAAGCGGTTAACATAGGCTTTTAACAGCCCCCCTGCTCCCCCCCCCACACACACACACACTCACCCCAGTGGGCTTAATCAAAGTACTTGCTTTTGGGGCAAAATTATATTTTTTGGTAGTGACTTTAGTTTCAGTAATCTCAAAAGGCATGATTCCTTAGTACATGGAGCATGGAGGAATTTATTTCACTATCCTCAAGGAATAGCAACTTTACTTCTTTGTGTATAAATCGAAACCATCGTTTCAATTATCTGTAAGCAGATATATATTAAGAAAAGCAGTTTGAAATTTGCCTGGTGGTAACCATTAAGAAAGGCTTACTTTCAACAGAGGAGGGCTCCTATGACTTTTTCTTAGTATTAGTGTAGTTTGCAGCAGAATAGCATGTGTCAGTGATAACCTGCTCTGTGGGAAAGGCCTTTGAACACCAACCTATCAGAGCGAAGGTGCTTCCTAGTCTTGCCACAAATGGGTCACCAAACACCTAGAAATAATTATAAAAAAAAATGTTAAGAATATAGATGATGAGCAGATAAACAAACATTTCATGAGGCGTCTGCTGATTAGCATGTCTAGATAGTGATACAACTAAGATACACATCACAGATTGCAGGTTATTTTTGCACTTTGTAATTGATTAATCAGCGTATTGTTCTCTGAGGGAACAAGAATGAGAAGTCAGGCTTGCTCACTCTTGAATGAGTTTTATACACACCAGATTTAGAGTTCTACCATGAAACTTTGCATGAATTTGACTCCATAAAAGCCCAGCTTGAACAAGAGGAATGGAGGTGATACTGCTATCGATTTCTTTTGAAATGACAGCCTGAAAAAGGCAATAGTTTGGGAATCACTGAAGAAGTTCAGGTATCCACAAATTTGGGGGTCATGAGACTGGGCAGATAGCAGGGGCAATGATTTTCCCAGTTACGAAAGGTCATAACAACCTAACTGCCTGTTCTAGGGTTTCCTTAGGGGGGTCTAAAATGTGAACTGGTTCTAAGTAAAATTTGTCTGATTTTGCAAGATTAAACAAAGCAACTCTTCTACATTCATACGTCCATTGTACCTTCTTCCATCCACCTTGATCTCTCCTTCTCTCTTCCCTTATCCCCTCCAAAATGAACAAGCCTCCCCTAATTACTTTTTCTCTTTCGGGCCCAGTTTGCTGCATCCATACACAAATATGATATTTCTGATACCATTTCTATCTCAGCATTACCTAGTGTTACTGATACAGTTAACTCGGGCCTGTTGGCCTTTTAAGTTTGCCTCCCCAAAAGGTCCCCAGTGCTCCCATCCAATTATTTGTGAACCTTAGCCACCTTTCACATCACCCCTTCCTAATCATCTGTGCCACCAGGCCATCATCCGGCCATCCCTCACAGCACGATATGCAACTTTTGTCAGCTTCTCACTGTGCTATTTGTCGTGTTCAACAATTCCTCATGTCATGCCTGGCAGTTTCTCACGGTCTGTTCAGGTAGTTAAACCCCCCAGGACAGGTCTAGCTGTATGCCTGCATACCTTAACATTATGAACATCTCTCCATTGTGCTAGCTAGAATGCAGCTTACCAAAAAAAAAGTTCTGCCCTGAAGGACTTAAAATATAAATGGAGAGGACAAAAGATGGTGCAGGAAGAGGACGTGTTGTTTGCCAAAGCTGAGAAACTGAGGCAGAAGGAGCCCAGTCTGAAAGCTTATACAGAACCTCTAAACCTTAGACTCACTCTGTACACAGAAACCTCTACATGCACAAGCAAAACAATAAGGAGTACTTCATCTTTTGAAAGTATTTTCAGGACTTTCAGGTAGTAGTTCAAAACCAACAACTGTCGTCTCTTTTCCAGTTGTTTTCCTTTACCCTTTGCTATAAGCCTAGATTAACTATCCAGGCTAAGAGACTGATTTTATGATGAGACAAAATGCAAACAAGTCAACTGTGTGCCATGCACTGGGCTTGATTAAAAGTTGCACCTGAAATAGGAAGGGGAGAAAAATAAATAGGTAAATGTGAAAGAAATTGTTATCCAAGCCCTGCAGAGCTTCTGCTAGGATTTGATTCCTTACAGCCAAATTTTTGTTCACAAATTTTTGTTTGTAGCCAGTCCAATATTACAGCTGTTGGGCTCCCAAAATTTCCTCTCCCATAGTGAGACATAGGTCAGTGGTGTCCACTGATGAAGCTTTCCCTTTATTTGTTAGTGCAACACTTGCCTGGCACATGGAAAAAGGTATTTATGAATTTTGGGGACTTCTTTCTGTCTATATAGATAGAAACCTGGAACTAGCTTTTTGAAAATCTGTGGTGGGGTGTCTGTGACTAGGCTGATTATGGCTTAACTCCTCTACGAACTAAAAAGGACTGAGAAGTACTCGTTTAGCAGCTTTTGCAGTTCCACTTATCTTTATTCATTATACATATGGAAAAATATCTCATAGTTCTGACAGCTGGTCCTTGAAAAGCCCACTGATTTAAATATTTCCACTTAATCTACATGTTGACAATTTACGCATAAATAATGGAAATGTACATTGCAATTTTAAGTGGGAGAAAATGCATACACAAAGAAGTGTGAGGGGATGAATCAGATTTCTGCAGGTTAACTAATAAGAATTTGCGATTGTACCATCCAGGCTTCCTTGCAGAGTACTTCTTAGAGCTCATGCTCCATAAAAGTAGAGAAGAGAAAAGGCCTGAAAGGGTAAAACTTTTTTTTTTTCCTAGAGTCACAGTGTTTTATTAGATACTGAATGTGAGCTGAAAAGGAGGTTGGTGTTTTTCAATCACTTTTTTTTCCCACAAATCAGAGCATCTATTTATGTTGTAGTTTGTGTCTTGACAATCGAGAGATGGAAGTCCTTAATATGATTATTAAAGACCAGCACTTTAGTGTATATAGTGAATACAGAGTGATAGTGTTTAACAATATCTAAATGCTTAATAAAATTTAAAATCAGCATGAAATGTGCTGTTAATGAATGAATTAACAAAGTTCAGTTTTAAAGTTTAAAACTATCCTGATTTACCAGGACTGGCAAATTGAATATGGGCAGTGGCTTCAACTGTTGGAGCAGATCACATCAATGTGATGATTAAATTTATTTATGTTGAAAATCTGAAATGCCATGTACAGTTATTAATGTCCTTGGGCCAGATCCTTGATTCTGACTAAAAATCTAGTAAAAGGAATCAAATTTAGTTGAATATTCTCTCATTACCAAGGAGTACTCTTTCCCCTGCCTTTGTCAATAGCCATCTGGGAGAAAGCACCGAAGGTGGCAGAGTTGAGGCAAATGGAAATCCACAGGTGTTTTCCCTGTGTGGTGCTGAACCTTGCAGTTCTCTCTCCAGGAAGAAGCAGCAATTTGAAAACTTCACATATTCTCTTCTTTGAAAGTCTGGCTCTTTGGAGACTTCATTTTCCCCTCATGATGGAATAGAGTTCCAAGCAAAATTTGTGGGTTTTGGCAAGATGTCTTTGACGATGCTGAATTTTTAGTTCACAGAATCACAGAACAGTTGAGGTTGGAAGGAACCTCTGGAGATCATCTAGTCCAAACCCCCTGCTCAAGCATGGTCACCTAGAGCATGTTGCACAGCACGCTATCCAGATGGCTTTTGAATATCTCCAAGAAGAAGACTCCACAGCCTCTCTGGACAACCTTCTCCAGTGCTCTGTCTCCCTCACAGTGAAGAAGTTTTTCCTTATGTTCAGACAGAACTGTCTGTGTTGCAGTTTGTGCCCATTGCCTCTCATCCTATCACTGGGCACCAGTGGAAAAAGTCTGGCCCCATCTTCTGGGATATATCCCCCAGATATCTATATGCATTGATAAGATCCCCCTTCAGTCTTCTCTTCTCCAGGCTGAACAGGCCCAGCTCGTTTGGCCTTTCCTCAGGTGAGAGATGCTCCAGTCTTTCCACCATCTTTGTGGCCCTCCACTGGACTTGGACTTGCCCTAGTAGCTCCATGTCTCTTTTGTATTGGGGAGCCCAGAGCTGGACGCAGTACTCCAGGTGTGGCCTCACCAGGGCTGAGTAGAGGGGAAGGCTCACCTCCTGTCACCTGCGGGGAGACAGATGGCCAGTTATGACTATGGTGCTATCCTGGCAAGCCCAGTGCTGGCAAGTCAGGCAGAGTTTAAGGGCTTGTCCCATGAACTGAAGGTATCTGACTAGGAAGAAGGGAAAAGGAAGAAATCCCTGCTTGTCTGAAGATGGAAAAGATTAAAAAGCTGTTGCCTGTCTCTTGCTTCTCCTTTCATTTTTGTTTCTTCACATCTCTGGACTGCATGATAATTACCTTTTGGGCTTTGTTTAACTTTCAAATACAGAACATATTTAAGATGTTTGAATATTGATGTTCTTTAAGATCCTTACTGGTGTCACTGTGAGTAAGGATTCTCATACATTTGGTGAAGCTCTGATTCATGTATTTATTAAGTGCGATAGGAAGAGAAAATGAAACACATTCTCGGAGCCCAGCAAGCAAATCACATAAAAATATGTTGCATTCACACAAAAGTTCCTAACATTTTCAAAGTCCTTTTATATGCCTACAGTTCCTTAAGTGTGGTTTCCCAAAGATCTCATGATTCACAGTGTTACTACATGCCCATGCTGCATCCTGTATGTGGCCACTCACGACTAGAAAACTCAGACTGAATTTCTTAGGAAAAATCTACTCAGAGCATATTGTTCATCATGCACCTCTGTGACGCATTGAAAACTGGAGACTATTTCTGAATAATGCAATTTTGGGAGTAGCAAGAAACTTCTTATAGAGGTTCCACATAAAGAAGAAAGGAGGTAAAAGAAATTAAGTAAATAATTTACTGAAAATGTGTTTGCTCAGCTCTAGCAATAACCCAGTATTAGTCTTTGGATAAATTACCTGTCTTTAAATCTACCACTGTTAAATTAAATACAAATTAGTTATTATTTCTATTTTAGAAGACGTCTAGTGGAAAAATCTGCACTGCAAAAGTCTCTTTCCCACTTACTGAGATTTTTTTAAGAACAATCAATAACTGCTCTTCAGTTAAAGAAACAGAATGTTCTGATATAATCTTTTAATTCTTTTTTTAACTTCAGAAGGATTCATAAACTTTATGAAAGATAAATAGACATTTAGATATTTTAGTAAATAGATAATTAGGTACTTTTTACGACATCTCCTCTTGTTCTTGGTTTTAATTTTCAATTTAATGGATCTAATGCTTGGCAAAAAGAAAAGAAAGTATCTGGATTTTTGATAGAATGAAAAGGGAGGGAGAAGGAGAAGGAAAGGAAAAGGTAGAAAATAGAAATTCTTCATTTTTTTTCTGTCAGCTTTTTTTTTTTTTTAACTCTGCACATTTCACCAGAAAAGCTGTCATCTGAAAAATTTTGCCTCCAGGCAGAACTTCATGTAGCAATTCTCCAGAGTTTGAAGGCAGAATTTCAGTCCCACAATGCTTTACAAGCCTTTAAATTAAAACTTCCTAGAGAATAGCTGAAGTGCATACAGCGAAGTCCAGAAATGTTTCTTCTGGGGGAAGAGAGAAAGAAAAAAAGGGTGTGCTGGTGAGACAGAGAAAGGTGATGATGAAACATAAATTTGCTCTTACAGTACAACTTAGCAACACCGGAGTGCCTCAGAAACATTTTTACTTATATTTATCCAAGGATTTTTCTTTTTGATATGTAATGAATGTGTTCATGTAAAAAGGAAAATACACATTTTAATGTGTTTTCTTTTGATAAAAACAAAACAAGAAAATGTTACCTAAGTAGTAACTACCTCTTCTTTTCTAGTCCCTAATGTTCACAGAAAACTCGCTTGGGGCTCTTTCAAATTAAGAAGTATCATTATTTTTCAGAATAAAATTTGTCAGTTTTCCACACGATTTTTGTAATTCTTTGTTAAAATATTGCATATGTTTCAATTCTAAAAATATTTTAAAGATCTTATGCTTTGAAGCACATTTATTTGAAACTTGACCTACATTTTCTATCTCCTCTTGCAAAGTCCATGTAATGCTTTCTGTTCTTTTTCTGAAAAGTTTGATATTTTTATCACATTCAAGCAAAAATAATGAAAAATTAGCTATGTTATTCCTGATTTATAATAAACTGAAGCAGAGCAGATGATAGAGGAAGAATGTTTAGAAATAAAAACAGATTTCAATTTCCAAAGAGATCAAATATATGATTTATATATAAAAAAGGATGAAGAAATTCTGTGACAATGAAACTCTTTGAATTAATATTCTTTTTCACTTAAGAGCAAGTAGCTAAAATATAATGGTTAAAAAGATTGAATGTTTAGATATCCAGGTTTTCTCCTCATTATTTGAAAGAGGGTAAGTTTATAGAGCAGAAAATTGAATGTTCGACAATTTCTTTTTTTAATGCTTTCATTTTCTTTGTGTTCAGGAAAGGATATTGTCTTTATGAGTGAGATGTATTTACCTGCCTTTTCATAGCCTATGAAATACTTTCTCTGGGAGAATATGACAAGTGGACTACTTAACACACATTAAATTTTTCTCAAAAGGAAAAGCATACTTGAGATACCGTTCTTTTAATTTCTATCTTTTTTTTTTTAACTTTTTTGAAGTGCTTTCCCGCTATCCGTAACATCATTTGGACACAGTAGATGCATCTCATAGGGCACTCAGTTAGCTGAAGTCTCACTTCAGATGGTATATTTTAAAAAAGGGTATGTAAAAGTGGATCTAAAATAGGTGAAATATGATGGCCTTTATAGTCTTTGTTTGGCCTGGTTTAGATAAGTGGTATCAAAGTCTGAAAAACAGCAGTTTCTGGGCAGGAGTATGCTCAACTCTCTGTTGTGAAGAAACTTCATTTCTTTTTGAGACTGTTGCAATCTCTCTATATACTTTAGGGAATAAGACATTGCTGTGATGAGTGTGTTTAAGAAGACTGAGAAATCAGGCCAGTTTTATGCTGTAAAACAAAACTTAACTAAAACCATTCCTTAACAGCACACTCCTTTCTTGACAGAAGAAAAATGTTCAGAAATAAAAACAGCAACCAATTTCCAAAAAGATTCAATAGCTTGCTTTCATTATATATGATTTTTATACAGTTACACGTATTAATAATCATCCCTCTCCAAAATGTGAGCCTCCTCTGCTCCTGATACTGCTTATCTTGTTTTCTTTCATCTTGCCAGTTCTCCATTTCCAGGAGAGCATCCTGCCTATCTGCAGTCCCTCCTGCCCTTGTCTGGTGACTTTTGGTAGCTGGGTGTCTCCTACATGCAATATAAATCAATACTTGGTAATATTGCTTTTTCTAGACGCCGACCTGCTGTGAGCCTAGGATATACTTAGACCCATCTTCTAAAAATACTGTTAATTAATAATGTTTGCCATTGTCTCAGGGGTGGAAATACAAAAAAGACACTTGATTGAAAAAGTGGCTTGAATCAATGACCATCCAGACATGAGATCAACGTCTCCTAAAAGATGAATGGAAATAACTGAAAATAAAGAAGTCTTTTCATAAGGCAAATATTCATGTAGTAAGAACAATGAAAGTTAACAGTTAAGACTGGCACCAGCAGACTAGAAAAGCACATAGCTTTTGATTCTACCCATCTTCATCCCCCAAAGTTGTGAGACTGTCTACCGTTTTTGCACGGTCAACATCCGAAACCAAAATTAAGTCTACTTATTAGGAACCATGTTCCCATAGCAGATTTATGCACCAAAATATCTTGACCTTTTCCTGTAAGGATCTGTTTTGACTCTAACTTAGAAAGAAGTGACTGAAAGTAATAATTCTGAAAGGTCAGAGAAAAGTAGCTTAAATGATCACTAGCCAATTCTTGATCAGGCATGTAAAAATGAAGGTTGGGTGGGCGGAAGAACAGGTGGCTATTTTAGTGCTAACCTTCCCCAGTGACTTAGGTGATTGAATTTTTTTTGCACTGACAAATTCATATCTAGACCACTGACAGCAAGAGTAATTTCTGAGAGAAGTTAGAAGATATAAGCTTGAAAAACAGTAAAGGTACAAATACTTTAAAAGTTTTTAAAAACCACTTTATAAAATCTGTCCTCAAAATGGATTGCTTGTCTCTCATAAGTTCCACAGGAAAATGATGCTCTATGGCCTCATCGTAAAACATATTAAATTCATTTTTGCTTGAAAAAATAATGGAAGTTTTCTAAAATGTACATAAATTATAAACTAGTAAATCACTTTAGAAGGGTAATTTTTGTTTTTCAGTTGAGCATTTGGTGGTTTATAATTTCTTTTTAATTACTCATTAGATCTTCGCCTACAAAAAATGCTCCCCCCAAATGTAGCATGAACATGTTTTAAATTAGAATTAATCTTCAATTAAAATGCCTCTCACAAACATCAGTACCAAAAATATTTTTTCTTGGCATTGTGTATCCTGGTAATTATTGATTCATTTTCTCAGTCTGTTTACTAGAAAACATTAACGTCAAATGGCATCTGTTATTGACAAGTTGCAATTTTCAGTTGCTTCAAAAGCATGAAGTTGTGAGGTTGTGCCACGGTATCTACGTATAAACTCTAAGACCCATGCCTTTGACCTCAAGTCATTTTGCTTACATATAGTATAATATATGTTCATGTTTCTTCTCTCTGTAAAAAATGTAATGGGAAACCTTGAGATGGAATCTCAGTTATGCATACTGTACTTTTATAAAGATGTTATCTCTTTGCCCTTTCCTCTCCCATCTTTCCCTCCCTCTCTCTCTCTCTTTCTTTCTTTCTTGCATGGTGGAAATTGGGCCATTGAAAGATTTAAAATTTACAGCTGCTCCCAGGAATATTGAAATTAGATATTTTTTGCCTCTGCTATAGTCTCCCCTTGTTACAATATTTTAAAAGCCTGAGTGAATGCCAAAAAAAATTTAAAAAGTACTTTTGGAGACCTAATCAACATACTGAATCAGGAGGTTTAGGCATAACCGAAGCAAGGAGAATTTTTCTGGAAAAAACTGCAAAAATAATGATCATTAAGGGGTTTCTTACAATACTCACGTCAGGAATGTTAAAAACCACTGAGTAATCTCCAGTTAGCTTGAAAGATGGGTTTAGATGACCCAGAAGGATAGCCTATTGCAAATATAAACAAGATGTGTTGGGCTTATTTTCATCATTGTAAAGAGAAGAAACTATAAAAGATTTCCTAGTGATGGCTTCCAGCAGGGAAAAAAAAAAAGAAAAGAGAAAAAAGAATGAGGGTATTTGTAGCACATTTTGAAGCTGCAAAGCACAAATAATGGTAGTTGGTTATGTATTTGTGTACTTCACAGCGTTCACACATCTACCTCTGAATTATTGCCATCTCCAAAGTCTGACTCTTATGGGTGGTGAGAACTGACATTTATTTCTGTTGATTCGCACCCAAAAGGACACCAAAACCTAGCCCCTTCCACATCAACATCTCCTATGAGCCCTTACCCTATTGTCTATTTTGGAAAACGAGTTCTGATTTCCACAGTTGCAGACTACACTACTAACATCTAGCAGGAGGAAAATCAGACGTGGAAAGTTCCTGACAGCCACAGTAACAAAAGTTTTAACAAGAACAGGCCTGAAGGCTCTTGCCTAGAGTGCTGGGAGGATCATTTTTCATCTGCTTCTATAAGAAACAAGACCATGAGTTAAGTTTTGCAAAATTTGAACTGTACCGAAAATTCTTCTGAAAAATAAAATGGAAATGCCGACATGGTTAGGCACTGAGTTGGAAGGGGCTGAGAGATGGGAAGAAGCTTAATTTTCAGTGCAGATCTTCAGATGATATACATTGTGTTATAGAAAAAACAGTAGTAAACATTTTTTTTTTTCTCAGAAATTCCCTGAAGCTTTCAGGAGACTTTTCTTTTAATGAGTTTCCCTTGATGAGTTTATAACAAGGCTTAGCTCAGTTATAAGGTATGAGCTCAAATTTGTCTGTCTGGCTATTCAAGCATTGCAAACCCTGTTATATGCCCAGCGTCCACATGTGACTTTGTTCTATGCAGTGCACTGTGCATACTTAAAACATGATACTAATTCTGGTCTGTCTCCTAACACTCCCTCTAGAGAATATCATCAGTTTGCCTGTCATTACTGTTTTGTAATATCATACTTAGAGTCATTTTTATATTCTCCCCCTATGCAGGTGATATACTTGGCTTGGTTCTTCGCTTCTTTCCCCCAGCTTCCAAAGTCCGAGCTAGTCTTGCTCCTCTCTGTACCCACTATGAATGCAGCAACAGGATCTTAAAATCTGTGCTTTATAGCCTACAGCTCTGAGCTTTTTCAGTGCATTTCAGGTCAATTCGTTACCTGCATCTTGTAGCACTGGCTTTTGCCACCAGGTCTTAGTATTCTACTTAAAAGAAAGTAGGAGAATTTCTTTCGACATTCTTATTCAGAGAGTAAGTGGTGCACTCTACAGATGGAGTGCTACAGAAAACATAACATTCTTATTTAGAAAAATTAGATTGCTGCTATCACACCTTTTGTTGGTAAGATTGATTCAATCCTTTTTATAAACTGAGCATATCTACTGCAGCTGTAAAGTCTACAAGCAGTCACCACCTATGGGTTATTCTGAATGCAAATTGCATGAACTGAAGCATTACAAATGTAGGTTATTTTGTTTCTGAGCTGGACAGGTCCTGACTGGTGCACTCAGCACAAATTAGGAAGTCATTTTTGCTCTCACGTTAATCATTGTATGTAAGCTTGCAAGACTGTGGCCCAAGTCCAGTCAAGAAGCTCCCCATACCAGGCAGCTCACTTAAGCAAAGAGTTTCCACTTACTACATGATTAAATGCATTCTTGATCAAAGGGTAGCAGTTATTCAATACATGTTTTTCAATTGTCAGTGCTATTGAGGAAGACGTTCTTCCTTCTGCCCAGCGGGCCACGCTGGAACGCTTCTTACATGCCCTGCCAAAGAAGTAACTGCTGCAGAGCATTATCAAATCCAGTTAAACCACTCATCCTCTTAGAGGGAGAAAAAAAAAATTAGATAAGAGGACACCCTGATTTCATCCATTTCTTTCTCATTGCAGAAGTGGATGGAAATTAATTTAGCATCCTCTGCTTCTTGCTATCCTGTGCAGTTTAATATTGAACACCAAGAAATCACAGCCACTGGAGGTGGTAGCCTGGGTTTCTAGAGTGTACTTTAACCCCAAAAGTTCTGAATCATTGGGATAAGCTTTATATGAATCTAAGCTACCTGAGCAACTTTTTAAAATGAAGTCAGTGTAAAAGCCCCATTCCTCGGCTATTTCCTGGTCTAAATCAGCAAATCCCCTTAAAGTGTGTTACTGTTTTATCCCAGCTGAGTACCTAGCTCCTATACCATCAATACTTTTTTTTTTTTCCTCTGCAGTTTCTCCTCTCTTCTATGTAAGATCCTCTTGCAATTCTGTGCTGACATGCAGTATGACATCAGTATAATAAGAGTGCTTATGGCAAGGTGAGGCATATAATGTTATAATTCATTTGAATAGGATGGTTGGCTTTATTGTCCTGTAGCCATTATGGATGCGGAATGGGACTGTTTAATGTCAGATCTATATCATTAAGCCAAGTTTTTACTTGGGGCTTCTCTTAGAACCAGTTTAAAACAAATTAAGAAAAAGAAAAAGAAGAGTGAAAATTACACTATAACAAAAAAATCTGTATTTCTTATGTGTCCTTGTTGAGAAATATCAGAAATTGGTAGAATACAGAAGACTTTTTAAAAAGTGCTTTTCATGTGTGTTCTTTTATTCATCAATCAGTTTTTAACTGGTTGAATATTTCTTAGGTGTTCCTAACTTTTGTACCGTTGTTGAAAAGTTTGAAATTTATTTCCTTCTAAATACAGAAGTGATTTTTTTTTTTGGCAGTTTTAATTCTTCAAACAGTTCTCCTTGCCCATCAGACAAAAAGTTTAATATTTAACAGGCTTTCCTAAAAAAAAAAAAAAAAAAAAAATGCAGTGTTAAGCTTTTCTTTTTGAACACAGTCAAAAGTAGGGAGTGATTGTTAACTGACGCAGTAAGCAAAAAAGGGCACTTTTAGAGCTTACAAGTCCCCAGATTTTCTTTGTTCAGACCTTCAAAGAACTTAATATAAAACAAAATGCAATTATAATGAAAGCATCTATTTTTATTTCTTTATTTTTCTTTTTGCATGCTTGGCATTTCCCTCACAGCCAAAATTTGACTTCTGGAATACACTATCTGTTTCTTTCATGTCTAAATTATATGAGTAATATGATATGAAGTATGAATATGCGCATGCAATACCTTGATCTTTTTAAATACAACTGTTTCCCTGAAAAGCCAGTGAATCTGTTTATAGCCATATATCCAAAGGTGAGAGCCCTATCAGATAAAGCTGATTCAATTACCGAATAATTATCTTCTGAGTCTTACAGTTAGTTAAAGCTTGAGAAGTTTCTTAGAGTTTGGCAGTGTTTAAACCTAGTTGCCACAAGTAATAGTGTTTCATCTCTCTCTCACTTCCAGTACATTTTACTTCAATGTCCCACGTATGATCCTTAAAGCTCAGGATTCACATTTAATTTTTGCATAACAATGCCTTTTCCTACTGTATAGCTATGTTCATGATGATATAGGGTATCTCAAACAAATGTCTATGCAGTCCTTCGTTATTTGTTATTAATATCTACCTGTGGATCCTCCACAATGCAGTCTTTACTCCATGAACAGTCCTTGAAACAGAAATACAAGAGCTCATGACAAGAAGGAAATACAATGATAAATACAAGCTGTCATTGGAAACCATTAAATAGAAGCTGAAATGCCCACCAGGAGAGCATGGGTCAACCCTTGATCAAAACCAAGGCAACTCAACAGTCAATCTGGCAAAGATCACGTATATAGAGAGAAAATAAAATACTTTGAAAATGCAAGAGTTGTAGATAAAAAAGTAGTTAAGAATACGTAAGTAAAGGGGAGACTTGAATGGCTGTCAGAGACTGTGGCATCCTCCCCAAAAGTCTTCATAAAGATTTTTAAACATTTAAGACTGTAAATTGTAGGAAAACGAGTTAGCGTGAGTGTGATAATTAGCATTGTGGTTTCACACACCACCATGGTGGAGTAGTTTTCTATAGAAAGTCAAAAAGAGAGAGGAAAGGGGTGGGGGGAAGTGTAGGTCTGGTTACTAGAAGTGGTGGGTGGTTCTCAGGGTGCTCAGGGACCAAAGGAGAAGAACGCAAAGCTGAAGCAGTGAGTGTACCAGCAGGCTCTGCAGCCACTCTGTGGCCACAAGCTCCAGCTCTCGCCCATGGTCTTTGCCCGTGCCTGGCCATGTAGCTCTCTGATCCTGCTGCTGACCCTGACTTGACTTTCTGGCTTCACCTTGGTCCTGCTTCATCCCTGCAGACTTGTCTGGTGGTCCCTGGACTGTCAGGTGACTCTGATCCTAATTCCCAGATTCTGAAGCCCTCTGTTAATGCCATAATTTTTTATTAACTTATAAATCGTCCCCTCTCGGTAAAATGAATGATGCTACTTATTTTTCCTCTCTCTCCTGTTTCTTCCACTGTTTTTCTTATTTCAATGTGCTGCCTTGCTTTTGCTGTCATGGACATTTATCTTCAGCTGATAGCGGCAGTTATCCTCTATTTCTCTTGTGTTGTATCCTGCTTCTTTCTTGTTGCACATTATATTAGTATCAAAGCTTGTTTTTTGAGAGAACCTAGGAAGCTATAAATTGAGAGAGAAAAACAGGAAAACTTTAAGTAATATTCCATTCCGCTGAACAGAACCACTACAAAAGAATAAAGAGAAGACATAGCTTGAATGTCAAAAGACTGCATTAGAGTACTTAAGAATTTAAAATGGGCTTATGAGAAGCATTCTGAGGTCTCTGGAAGTTTTTAAAATAGAAATAGAAGTATCTGGGAAACTAAGAGTCAGATCTCTTTTTCTTCTCTCAAATATTTTAGTTTTGTTTTCTGATTCTGTGCACTGTTTTTTTGTTGCTGTTTTTTTTTTAATTCTGTTATCTGCGTAATCATTTCCTAACTGTTACAGCAAGCTGCTGCTTCTTTCTTTTCTTTTTTTTTTTTTTTTTTTTTTTTTTTTTTAATCTTGAAACTTTTAGTTGGTTTACAAGACCCAGTTGCTAATGGTTACTATTACGTTCTGGCATGAAAAAGTAACAGTGCTATGTGGGTTAACTGTTTTGCTATTGTTTTCCACTGTTGAACAGATAATCTAATGCAAATTATTGATTAAACTGGAATTATCTACATGACTTTATTGCAACATTTTGACTTGCTGTGCATCCTTCCTTGACATGCTGGGGATTTGGCTGCCTGGGCTCAGGACCAGCTTAGACAATGCAAGTGCCTGCCGTTGAGAAGCCTTGAGGCTGCTTGAGGCTGTTACAGGAACATCCTGGAGGAATCCCCAGTGGGGCTGCCACCCCCTTCTTTTGGGAGCTGCATTCAAGCTGAGACACTAGCCCTTGGTCCTCGATGGAGCTACACTGCAGCATGGGCATGGCTGCGATGGCAGTGTGCCCTCTCGATCCAGACCCTGACCCACAGAATGACTTCCCAGCTTCAGTGTAGACCTGCCTCATCATGATGGACTTGTATGGCAGGCTGAGCTCTTGACCGAACCTCCTAACCATCATTGGACCTGCTCTGCCCGTCTCACTCAGCTACTGTGGGACAGTGCCCTTGTCGGTGGGCCATGGCACCTGCTTGCCTTTCCATCCCACTGGGCTTCCAGCTCCCCTTCCTTTTTGGAGTGCCTTGCCTTTGGGGGTTCTCCAGAAGTGACTTTCCCTTTAAAATTCCATTGCTGAATTCATTTCGCAAAGAGTCAATTCAGAATAAAATTTTGCAAGAGTTAACTCTTGCCAGCTATGTGAGGTTTTCAATCTAGCATGTGTTCCTCCTTACAGAAAATACACCCTCTTCTTGTCAAAGCCACTGGAACAGACACATTTAAATGAAAGGTGTTCTGTATGCTTAACTGCAGAAGGTTATTAGGTAAATTTGAAGACATTACACTTTGAAATGTTTGATGAAATAAGATCTTCAGTTTGTATGGCGGACTCAACTGTGCATACAGTTGGCCTAGAAGGAAGATCATAAGGTAATGGAAAAATACCTGTCTTGGAATTGATTTTTGCAACTTGTTCATTGCAAATGCTGCTTGATCACTTGCATAAATTTTGTTTTGATTTAAAAATATTTGGATCTTTAGTTTAGCAAGCTATTAAGCACATGACATCTGTCCGTATTCTTTAGTTACATGCTTCACTTTTAAACATCCTGAATTTTCATTGAAAATGGCGTAATTTCAATACTGGCCTTATGCTAAGCGTGAGTGCTAATGTTTAACTGAATACAAGCACTCGGTGCAACTACTAAGAGCAAAATGTCAGGATGACAGAGTGGAAAGATAATAGTGAAAATGTTTATTGCAAAAGATAGTATGAGCAGCATGCACTGAAGAAATGATTACTTTGCAAAAATATTACTTGACCATAGTTTTCATTTATAATGCTACCTATTCTATTTATGCTACATGCTACTATGCTACATACTACTACTACTACATAATATTACATAATGCTACATAATACTACTTATGTCATTGATTTGCATTAATATTTGAGGATATTCCTGCTATTCTTCATCCTTTCATTCCAATCTAAGCTAAATATTGAATTGGTCATCTATTTTTTTGTTAACGGGCAAAAAAAATGCTGCCTGATAAATGTGTGCATAAGCTGTAGACATGCAGTGAAAACTATTTGCTGCTTATAATATTTCTGAGGAACACTGAAAGTATTGCTAGTAAAAGTCAAAATTTCAAGAATTCATTGCCATTACCATTTTCTGTCTTTCTCAGTTTTTTTGTAAGTTTCCAATACAATATCTTCAAATTAACCTATTTTCATTGGTTTCAGATAAGTGCAAGATATACTTTTGTTGTTCAATACATTTTGCTTTTAAAGGGATAGTTTTATTCCTCTTTAGGTTGGTCTTTAAACACCTTTTGGTGATTACAAATGAAAGTCACCTAAATTTAGTGTTACCTTAAACAGTGTGCTTCAAATCCAACATATATTTCTTTTTTTTTTCTTCCCAAAGAGATATTTATAAGCTATATATTTTGCCTGCAAATTTAGTCGCTTGGAAATTCACAGCTCAAAAATTCCATTCTTTAACTTTATTCTTCCCTCAGGATATAGGCAACTCCCAGAGACTTCAACACAGATATTTCTATTCCATGGTAAGTGATGGGACATTATGAGTTTCACTTTACGTGTCTGTGTTATATATCTCCAGCTATTCTAAAATTAATGTTTGCCATCTAATTATAGGAAGCTAATTAATTACAAGGTAGTTTTGCTGCCATACAAGCTAAGCAAATATGGAACTCATAGTAGCAGAAGTTTCTCTGTCAACACTTTGGTTTTTATACTCATTTTCCAGTGCAATTGTGTAGATGATATTTTGATTAATTGTAACCAAATACAGAAATAGCAGACAGTATGCACTATGGAGCTAGTGGTGTTTTGATGCAGATACAATAAGGGATGTCATGGTACAATCGAATCTGGGATTTTCAATTCTTTTTTTTTTTAAAGCAACCAGTTGGAACTATGCCTTTGCATTTGGTAAACGTAAATGGCCATTAAGGCACCATTTTGCATAAAACTGATGAAAAGGGGGAAAAATAAATATCACCTTCAGAGCTGAACTCAAAGGCATATTTCTTCTCTAACAGGTGCATATAAAGGTGGTCTGAGCTTTTTTAACTAGTCAATATATGGTACTACATCACCTAAAGATAAAAGGGAAGAACAATGAAGCAGCAGCTCTCTTTTTCAGCATATATTGACATTGCAGAAAAGTGGAAGGAGGAAGAACCTGTGTGTTAGGTATCTCGATTTCCTTGGTCATTTTTGTCTTTGTACATCTACTGAAAAAACAGCGTAAGTACATGAAATTCACAGCCTTGCAAATATTTATTATATATGTGTGTACATGGATGTTACTGAAGAAAGAGAGAAAAAAAAGTGCTAGTCTTGTAAGTATTTTCACATATTTTATGATAACACAATAGTTCCACCACACATTGTGTTCTTGATTTTATTGTTTTTATGGCATGCATCTAAAGTGCAGATGATAAACCTGTTTCCCTGCAGTATGCTTTTCATGTATCCACTGAGAGTGAAAATAAGCATTTCTTAAAACCCCAGTGTTATGGAAATTAGGCTTGTCGGTCACCATAACAGGGCCCGACCCTAGGTTCCCGCAGAAAAGTTCAAAGCCAAATCAAAGCAAATTAAATAATTAAATTTTAATGACACGCGTGCAGTAATTACAGCTCGAGCGGGGTGCCTCCGAAGAGGGACCCCGAGCAGAGAAATCCCTGGGCAATTATACTTTCCAATCTAAGCTCTCCACCCCTCACGCGGTAATTCAGACCAATAGTAATATTTAGGTCTGGGGTCTCCTGCTCCTTCTTGGGTCTGATCCCTGTCCCTAGGCAGGCTGTTTATCTTTACTGTTGCGGTTTCTGCTGACAGATGTGTCTTAATTCTTCGGGTCCCGCCCTTGTCTCTCAAGGCCCTGACAGAGAGGTGTTGTTCCAGCAATTAGCACTGCCCCAGCAGTGACAGTAGGTGTTATCTCCCGAGGTCCTGAGGAAGGGGATATAATCCAGACCCCGAGATAGTCCAGACCCTCCAAATTAACACTGTTTCAGCAGTGAGAGGAGGCATTGTTTCCCAGGGTCCTGGCGCCCAACGAGGCCTTATTTCAAAGCCTTGACATCCTGCCTTTTGGAGTGTGAAGCACAGGAATGCAAACTGCTTGCAACTCCCTTATCATTCCAGTTTGAACCAGCTCTCAGGCCCCTTTTCTTACTGAACTAGGTGAAAGTTCATTATTTTATCTAAGCGCGGCCTAAGGCTTCAACAGATTTAGCTACTCATGCTAAGCAAGTTTTATATAAGTTGTGCTAAGCAGCTACCTCTAGACAGTTTCAGCTCAATATTCTTTAACACCCACAAGAATTTTTTTTTCTTGTGGAACAGCTTAGAAATAAGGCTGTGTGTTGCAGGCTTATTGCTTCATAGATTCATATCTAGTGAGCTTAATATCCAGTGATATATCCTACATATGCATGAGTTGGAGAAAAATGATTAATTCAAATATGTCTTGATTTTGAGCAGTTAACTAGAAAAGATTTGTTGTCCATTTTTAAAGAGCTTTGAGTTATATGTGATTATTTGAGCAAAGCTTTAATTTTCATATATTTATACATTTTGAAATGGTTCCTGATAGTGGTTGCTTTGTACTTCACAATGAATAACACAATCTCAGCTAGGAGAAACTTGCAGTAAAAAGATCAGAGAAAATAGAACATACCAGGAAGGTTAGGAAATGGATGAGCCAGGCTTCTATAAAATCTATTACTTTTATTTTCAAGTCACTCCTTGAAAAATGTAGAAGAGCCTTTAGAAGGGACCTGAATGAAGAAAGAATTGGCAGCAAGGGTCTGAGAGGACCTCTTGCAGAGGAGAAGAAATTTCAGTGAATGTTGCAGAAGAAATGGAGGAATAAATAAACTAGCAGATAATACTGAAAAGCTGAGATAGCAGGATACAACTGACATACAGGTTGAAATTTTAGTCAACTGTCTTAGATAGTAAGCTACTTGTAACGGGTAGCCTTATTCTGATCTATATATTTAGGGCTGAAAACAATGAAGTAGGAAAATTAAACAAGAGTTGAGAAGGAAAAAATGAAGAATACTATTTTCAGAGTTACACTTTTAGTGGCTTTGAGTGACAATGCCAAAGAAGAAGAAACACTAACAAACAATTGGGAAGATAATCAAACTGTAATATAAAAAAAGTTCTTTTCAAAATGGAAGGGTCAGCTTTTGAAATGTTGTGAAAAGAGAAATGACAAGATTTGGGATTTATCCAGATAGGCATGGAGGAAGAATAGTCATTACTATCAAATGTGTATCTGGAAAAGATATTTGTGTTAAGAAATGAAAACTGTGAAAGGATATTCAGTGACATTTTCTATCAATTTCTCTTAGTCGCATACCAAAGGAATTGCTCTCTCCAGCTCGTGTATGATTGCTAATATTTTCTGGAAATATTTTAGAGGATTTACCTGTTCAGCAGTGTTTATGATAAGCTTTTTTCAAAATAGCATCCCGTTTGTTCATCTTCATTGATTTAACTACTGCATTTCTATCCTCGCTTTCTTTGAAACTGTCATCAGTGCAAAAGATTAAATCAGTGGAACTTGGAAACATTATATTGCTACAGTAAAGGAAAGAAAAATACTCAGCTAAACATTTCCTTCCACCAGAATTTCTTCCGAGAAATGAGGAAGCAAAACTTGCATTATAGCAAATAGAACTTGTGTGTCCTGACACATAGTGCTCAATATATTTTCATGTAGCTTTTAAGAATTTCAGATTGCTAGGATAGGAAGGACATGTAGACTTTAAAGGCAGAAACTAAACTGATGATTGGTCTTGTTGAGATGAGAATAAAAGATGAAAAAAGTGTTCCAATAAAGAATTCCTTTTATTATTAGAAAATAGAAATGAGGAGAAAGTAATTAAGGATTCTGGTATAGAAAGTCAAGATCTGAAGGGCAAGTAACCATTCTCCCTTGCCCAAGTGTCAAAGGAGACATTTGATCCTCCCTTCTTATCTCTAAAGAAAATGAAACCTTTTAAATTTTGCTTTCTCAAGACACATCCAAATTGTGCTACATGAGAGGGACAAGAGAAACCTGACAGGTTTTCTGAGAGCTTAATTACAACTTTGTTTAAATACTGATAGAGGCATACAGTATTGACTATCACGAAAGAAAGAAAACACAGCACACTATCATTATAAGCAAATGCACTTCTGCTTAGGGTGTCAGATTAAATTAAATCTTCCCCTTGTTGACTGGATTTTCTAAGTCAAAGAAGGATTTTTCTGGCTGGATTTTCTGAGACAAAAGATCAGTGATGGACTGCCATAGCCACCTTATTCTGATAGATGCTGAAAGGTAGAAGGGGTTAGATCACATTTTTTTTAGAGTATGTTCCTGTAAGTGTGACTTGTATAAAAGCAGCTGTATTCTTTGTCCTTTTTCTCTCAAGCCTGAGCCTCGTTTCAATGCTACTCCCATGCTGGCACTCCGCTGTGTCTGTGGAGTGACTTGCAGAGCGGGGGTCTGTTCTTATAGTGCTCTTGTTCCTGAAGGATGTCCCTTTGGCAGATCTGGTGCTGAGCCTTGTTTCTCCCTGAAGAGTTTTCTTGTCAGAACAAACCAAAGGAGATAAAAAACACAGAAGTCACCTAAATTTCATTTCTCAGGGAAGTGAGAAATGTATACAAGTCTGAGCTGGGGTTCTTCCCGCTTTCAGTAATGGTGTGAGGTTCCAGATGAGCTCTTAGAAATCTTCAGCAGGAGCAGATTTTGGCTTAGGCATGACTGTCACATGCTGAAACCCTCTGGCTTTTCACAATCTCATGATGAAGCAAGACTCTCCAGCTCCTGTTTCTGTGGTTGAAAAGCTTGAGGCAAATGTAACCCTCTGCAGCAGTGTTTGCCTCAATCAGTCAGTGGTGGCGAGTATTAGCACCAGGCCAGTCCATACCTCCTTCACCAAAGCAGTCCATAGAAGAAATGAGTTCGGTGGAGGACTAGAATTGTTGCAAGTGAACACATGCACATGCCTGCACACACACACACAAATATATGTATATAAACATATATATGTGTGTATATACACATACCTAAATATACATAAAATCAGTTAAGGATAGCCGTGACGGGAGTGTTTAAAAAAAACTGAAAAATCAAGCCAGTATTAGAGAAGTAGGAACTTGTCCTCATTCTTTTTTTGGGTTTTCCTTGCTTATGCCTAATGTTTTCATGCTATTGCACCCCCTCACAAAAAAAAAAAAAATAGTGTATGGGGGTGTCTCCTTTGCTCCTGACACTGTTTATCATGTCTTTTTGCTTTTGCCAGCCATCCTTCTTGTGTATTCAGCCAGATGCCCTGCCTATTTGCAGTCCCTTCTGCTTATCTTGCCTTTTCTTTTGTTGTTACTTGGACGCCTCCTATGTGCGCCAACATCCATCTGTTTTTACCACTTTGGTGGTCACCATACCTTTGCTACCATATGCTCACGTACTATGTGAAATGCCTATATATTGTGTTTGGGGTAGCCACCACAGTTACAAATACTTACATACTGTTGCTAGTTACACTGTTTTAACAGGCATTTTTAAAAACTTGAGCTCAGGGCAAGCTAATTTTAAATATATCCTTATCCTTACAGGTGTCACAAGCCTCTGATTTGGCTACAGAATGCACTCAGTGGGAAGGCGAGGAGAAAATCCTCCCTGAGCCACTTCTGTGGATAAACTCGGGAAAAGAAGGGAGGCCAATTCTTGCCTTATTTATGAATATTCTGCATGACAACAAATATTTACAATATAGATTAGGATCGAAAGTTAATTTATATGAAAACAAAACAAAACAAAACAAACAGGACATTTGATAGAAATGTCTAACAGTTTAGTAGAATCGTGTGTCATAATCTGATTAATGCTGATTTGAATATAATGTTTGGTACTTTTCTCCTGTATTCTTTGACTCATTTTTTTTTAAATGACCTTGAATCTTCCTGTCTGAAAACAAATTCTGAACATTTTGCAAATGGAACAGTGGGCATAAGTGTGAGCAGATGGCAAACTCCGCTGCAGAGTCTGAGTGCTGCTTTCTGAAAAGTGACAGATGAAAATGTAGCTTCTATCAGAAACTCAAAGCAAGAAAGTGCACAGAAAGTTCCTGTCTTTTTCATCAACAGACTGATAAAATCTCAAGCGTAAACATATTCAGCATTTCCCTATTATGCGGTGGAATTGGATGCTGATGTAATTGTTTTATTTTACTGAATGTGCAACACATAATCTTTCTAAACTCCCTAACCTACAGAGGAAGACTCAGACATCAGAACTGATTTAGATAAATACAAGCAATCACGGTAATGGAATGAAGGACCAACATAAACATTTTCTGTTGTATATGAATGGTGTGTGTTGCACATCACAAAACAGCAAACAGGTAAATATATTCTAACGATTCATAAGAATCTTCATGTGTCAGATTCAATTTTTAACACAAAATTGTCTCTTAAAAAAAAGTAAGATTGTTATATTAATGAGATGTGGCAGCTCATGCAATTATGTCCTTAGCATCTTCGGGAGCTGCATATATATCACAAAGCCGAGCCACAGGGACACATTTGATATTACTATAACACAAATAAAGTTCACTACTGCTACTAAGAATAAAAATGCTATTAACAGTAAAATATGAAACTTTTTGAAATATATCTTACCCATCTGGTGTGCCTCAAAGTTTTAGGCCAGCAGAGTGATTGAGTGAAATGATTCTGTATTTAGTGGGGGAGAATTAGATCTTTTATAAAAATGTTTACAGAAATAAGTATATAACACTTCAGCCCTCTTTTTTGAGTCTAATTATTTGCTTATTTACTTATTTACTCTTCAGTTGAAGTATTTCAAGGAAGCAAAATATGTCTTGACTGGGCGACTCTCAGTGCTGCTTCAAAAGCAATAATAAATGCCAGCGTAAATGACTGTTTTTAGATTGCGATCCTACAGATGGAAGTGGACAGGCAGTTAGCTGTGTGGATATAGTAGGATTGTTTGAACTCTTGGAAGGGCCTTTGTTCATGAATTGTTAATTACTTTAGCTGTATTTTAAAGCATTTTTACAGAATATCTATTTATGATTGAACTTTGGTACTGAAAAGGATGCTTGAATGTCACTGTGTCACTGTATTCAGTAAATATAACTATAAGTGGAACCAGATGCAGTTATGCACAGGTACTTAAGTAGATTAATAACCTGTCTTTCTTAGGATGTTTGGTGGAACGCGTTCATGATTGCAGGTGAGATGCTGAAGTTATAGCAAAAGGCAGAGAATGTTACTGAAAGGAGGAAGAAAATAAGAAATGCATTACATACTCTTTCTTGGAGACTTCATTCCCAAACACTGCTTCAGAGTCTTTACTGCTAAACAATCTTATGTGCTAAATCTAAGGAAACGTTTTTGGTTCAACTCTTCTGTTGCTCAGCTAACGAGAAAAGAACGGATTTATCAGTAAACCGTAGAAATGCACTGGAGTTATATTGCAGGTCTAAAAGATGCTGAGAGGGAGAACACTCTGAAAAGAGAAAGAAAATGTAGACTGATAATTTATGAATAATACAATATCAAAAATATGAGAAAAAGGTATAAAACAGAAATATACAGAACTCCCATAACAAAGCCTTAACAACACTTTGCGTATCCCTGTGTGACGTTTTGTTATCAAGAAATGATTAGGGAAAAGTAAAGTAAAGGTAAAAAAGAGTGACCACAGCTCTGCGAGCACTCCAGAACATTACCTTAACAATGAACTAGTTATCCTTTGTATGGCTTCAGTGAACTCAGTTCCACTGAGTTTTCATTCAATTTGTTAGAAATGGCCAAATCCAGTAGCCCAATGGAGGCTACTGCAGCTCCGTGCCCCCAGGGCCAACCAGGACTGAGGCTGAGGGTGTGCTCCCAAAAGGCACGCACACATTCATATGTATACAGTGCACACGTTCACATGCGCGTGGCCAACCATGCAGATCAACACAGGCAGAAAAACTCAGCACTCACACAGATGCAAACAGCACCAACAGCCTCATCCTGTTCTCCTCTCTGGCTAAGCAGGATGAAGGTGGGAAGTATATAGATATCTACTGTGCCCTGCATGCAGCAGTGCCCCCTCGGTCATGAGGTCCTCAGGGAACCTCTCCTGGTGGTTCACCATGACCAATGGGTGTCCCCAGCCCTGGGGCCGAGGGCTCTCCAGGGACAGACAGGGCCGGGACAGGGATGTGATGGGCCACTGGGGCTCCCTGCCTGCTGCTGCGCCTCAGTGTTCCTCATGCAGGTGGGGATGAGCCTTGCATGGGCTGGTTGTTCTCCTCCTCAGATGGGCCTGGGACCACCCATGTCAGGATAATGGTTGGGTTCCCCCACATGCCGTTGCTCACTGCGCTCCTCTGTGTGTGTGCAGATGAGCTTTTAATCACATATCCTAACACATTTATATGCAGTTCTCACATTTGTTGCCCCACTGCTGAGACTAATTCTTTGGTAATGCCAGTTTTCACCATTTGCACAATTGCAACGATTTCAAAATTACAAACCACTCAGCTTCTGTAAGGATGGTTTATCTGATCAAATTAACTGTCTTTCATTCATATCTCTAGATGATCTATTTTAGATCACTGTTTTAGTATCTCACTACTATCTCTAGAGTCTGCTTAACTCAGTGTGGCCTAGTTAATGTAAGCTTGCAGTTGGCATAGAAAACCCTGCAGTAAACTAAACAGGGACTTAGTTAGGAGACCAGCAGACAGGAGATGATTTCTGAATGCAAGTGTACATGTTTCATGGTCTTCATGGGCAATTAAGACAACTGTGAAAGAAACTCTCCTAAGGAAAAAGCACGTGATATGCACGAACAGTGTGGCACTGCTAAGTTGGGTTTATTAAGCCACCAGCATGATCAGCCCATGATGAAATCCTCATACACCTTTCTGGCAGCTTCAGGTGTTGCTCGCCCTCAAATGCTGGTCCATGGCTCACACCAAGGCTTGTGGTCAGTTCCTGTTAGCATTGTCCTCTTGGCCACAGCTCATTGCCCCTTTATGCACTGAGCTCAGCTCTTGGCCAAGGTGAAGCCATCGTACTCCCATGCTAGAAATTGTCCTAGTGCAAAAACATATCTAAGCTAAGTTGAAGGAAAAGCCTATTAGAATTACTCTGTAAACTTTTTTTTTTTTTTTTTCCCCCAGATCTTATAGGGAATTTTGCAGTTTTGATGGTCATGGGGTTTTGAGGGGTTTTATGTTTTTTGTTTTTCTTTTTGGTGGAAAATGTTATGACTGATAAAAGTGGTAAAAGCAATAATAAGGAAATGAAGGGTCAATAACAGACAGGACAACTTATCCTATATTTTAAAATTAAACCAGATTATGTACTTTTTTTCTTCACATGCCTGCAATTAACACAGGTATATTTTCCCTTCCTTGCTTGCCACTGCCTATCATTTCTTTAAATGCAACTTGAAAAATACATATCTTTAAACAATTTCTGCTTTTTTCTGTGATATCACAATTTATAATTTGTGTCTGTGTCTCTGTATTCTGAGCAGAAGTGAGCAAAATTAATTTTAGTTTCTGTGCAAAGCAATAAATCTTTCCTTAAAAGAGAGTACAATGGCTAAAAATGAAATTACTGCTCACAGGAAAGAAAAACTCGTGGAACCAGTCAGGCTTATATAAACAAGGTTTCTAACTCTGTATAGTTAATGACTACTGAAGGAACTTATACAGCAATCTGCTACCCGTACTTCTCTGTGAGAGCTATAGCTCTGATAATATGAGGAGAATATGTAATGGTATATCACTATAGCTACCTTTCATGCTAACCCTTGTATACTTTTATTGCTTCCTACGCAAAACATACAGTCCTGGACAGCATACGATTCCTGTGGTGATTTAATAATTTTGGTTATTGGTGTGATCTTTATATGAATAGTTTAATCAGCACAGCCACCAAGCACAGATACGGCTATTTTTATAAATGCTGCACGTTTCACATTTGGTATCGATATTTTATGCATTGTCCACATGAGCATACTGCACAAATTTAATGACATTGTACCATCTATCCAAGGCAAAAAAACTACTGTTTAGTGAAGCTGGAAAAACCAGCTTTCTAGGAAACATTTTGTTTGCCAGAAATAGGACTTCTGGTCATCCTGAACCTATTTATTAATTACAGTCAATTTTGGCGAGTAACTCCAGATGAATTTTTTGCCTTTTGGTTCATAACGGCGATGGGGAATGCCCCCATTTTACCACCCAGCGTTCACCTAGTGTGTGAGATATTCCAGTTCACTTCTCTCCTTTGACCGAGTCTGCTATAACTTCAGTCATTGTAGATCCTTTGGGAGGTGTGGACCTTGGGTAATGACCCCTGTGGCTAATGAGGGATGCAGTTAGTACAGTATAGAGGAAAGTCAAGAGGAGAAATCAATAACAACCCAGGTATGCATACTCCATAAAGAGAGTCCAGGGCTTTTGCCTGCTCTCTGTCTGATTGGAGAGCATGGATTTTGACTAAGGCACACTAAGTGATAAATGCCTGGATTTCCCAGCTATTGTATTATTCTTTCTCTCCTGCTGTCTCAAAATATGTGCAAAAATTCTGTTCCCTAAAGAAGCTATCACCATTAGCCTGTGAATCTGTCCCATTGCTTCCTGCCCCATTGACTTTAACCTGGGACATCGTTTGGCTTTCAATGTTTCTAAGGTAAGGAGAAACTTTTAGGACTACATGGAACTGTGTGAATTTTCCTTCTCGTTTTTTCAATGTATGCTATCTATAACCAAAAAAAAAAAAAAAAAAAAAAAAAAAAAAAAAACCAAAACATACAGCTATTTGTCCCTGAAAAACAAGCTATAAAGCTTCGCAGTGTTTTCAGGAAGTTATTTCATCTAGTCATCCAGATAAGCCAGTCCTTGAAAGATTATTTCCAGCTCCTGAAATCAAGAGATTTTATGATACTTCTTAAAAGTTTCTGAATTAAAAATATATATATATATATATGAAGGAAATGAACTTGTGAAGCTTGGAAACTTGAAGGCAGACAAAGACTACTCATTTTATATTTATACTTACTGCATTTTATCAAATCGCAAGATCTGAGGAATCTGACTGAAGGCTTTTGTTTGTTTATTTGTGTTTTATCCTTAGGGCTAGAAAGGCTGATACAAGCCTGAAGTTTACTGCAGTTCCAGAAATGTTCTGAAGAGCATTGCTCTCTGTGAAGATGAATAAGATACTACAAACAGAGAATTGTGTTAGACAGTAATAATATGATGCAGATAAAAATTTACTGGCTATTATTACAATGCATTGAACTTCTCGAAAGTTTTTTACGTATTTACAGAGAAGTTCAGGGCTTGGGAGGACTCTTTAGGGTGACATTAAGACTTACAAATCTCGATTTCTTTTAGTCCCCACCTGCATTTTTTCTCTTTGAGAACTATCACACACTATTCATGATGCACAAATATAAGCAGAATTATGAGGATTTGCAGAGACGGATATGAGCCTCATAAAATGTAGTGACTACTGTTTTTTCACAGTTAAATCTCAGAACAATTGAGGAGGCGTTCACCATAGTTACTCGCATACATAAATCAGTGTGTTATATAAGGAGACCCTAGGCTGGGCTTAAATCCTTCTGTGAGATAGTGATATAAAGCATCCTTATATATTCCTTATATATCCTTATGTATTTGTCCTTCCTTATATATTCATTCCTGAGAAAAGATGATGCTTCTGCTGTCTGCCATGAGTTTTGTCACTTGTCCAGATTTGCTTTGGACAAGCTGAAAGTCCCACTATTGGAAGCTATCCAAGAAGTGCAGTGAGCCACCAGCTTCTACCGTCTCCTCACTGGGGCTGTGGTGGCTAACTGCTGGGCCAGAGAGAAGAGGAGAGAAGTTTGTTAGTAATTCATTGCCATTTCCACCATGGAAATGTTAGAATCCTTAGGCAGACTATATAAAAAATAACACTATATTACATGGAGTGCAATAATGACAGCTTCGCCAGTCAAAATAATTTATTTCTTAAAAAATAAGAAAAATAAAATCTGGTACATTTTTGAGGGCTGTAAACTTGAAATGGTGTAAACCATAATGATCCTGTCATATATAAGTAAACCTTAAGAATACGTGCTACCTAGTCAATAACAGCTAATTGTTTATTCATTAATCTTCCAAAAAAACCCTGCATTGCCTTGAGATACAGAAGACAGATGCATCTAAATGCACAAACAATTTATACAATCAGCTCCACAGGTTCCTACAGTTGATAACGGGATGTCATGAACTAAGTTTGAAAGACTGAAGAATAAAGGAAAGGAAAACAGTTTCAAACACCTTATCAGTCATAATTGAATCAGACAGTGCTGATTAATTTTATGCAAGTTGGTGTGTCGCAGTTTTATTTAGCATAGATTGCTCCTCAGTGAAACATTATCATTCTGAACTGATAGTCACCACCACCCAAAAATGAATGTTCTGACATTGCGTTCTTTAGCATCCATTGGAAAAAGGCATTCACACTCAAACTAATACCTGACTGCAGTAAAGCTGATTGACATGTTTGTGAAATGCAATTTGGCAAGAGTTATATGTTGTCTGACAGACTCTCTAATATTCATTATCCAAAACTGATATTTTTTTTTAATGGCTCAGCTCTGTTTAGGTGCTTACATTTATGATAAATATCAGTAAATGACAGCTCTCTCTGGGACTCTTACAGCCACATAAATAAACTTTAGAGATTGCCAAAAAATCTGATTACCTTTTCTATTGCCTAAATGAGAGTGAAATTCTTTTGGAAATCTAACTCCAGTCACACGTGCTTATTTTGAAATTCTCTCTCTATTCTCATGCATGGGCCCTTTCAAAGTGTTCTAGTTGCTTTTCTATCTCCTAATCCACAGAAGAATGAGGTTATGATACTTCTTTGTTGCTGGTTCTCATAATCCTTATCTTACATTAAGTTTGGATTTTTTCACAGAGGTCTTCTGCTGACATGGGAGTATGGCAGCCTCACCTTGGCCAAGAGCTGAGAGCAGTGCAAGAAGGGGAAATGAGCTGTGGCCGAGAGGACAACGCTAACAGGAACTGACCCTGAGCCTTGTGTGGGCCATGGACCATCACCTGACTGGAGAGCAATACGCGAAGCTGCCAGGAAGATGTACCAGGATGTCACCACAGGCAGGTCACACTGGCAGCCTGGGCCGACACCTGGTCATGAAGGCCTGCAGCAGCTGGGATCAGAGGCGCACTGCGGCAGGACTGACCAACGCTGCGTGGAAGCTGGTGCCTGAGGTGGTACCACAACCTGCGGGAGCTGAACTACCACCCATGGGCCCACATGGAGTGCTTGGAGGAGTGTCACCTTCCCCCCGCTCAACTGTGCCAGCTCACAGAAATGGAAACTGGGTCAGGTCTGAGTTAGCGGTGTGGGTGTGAGCATGCAAGTGTGAGTGAAACACACTGGGTCTGCTGAATAAATTAAGCTCAGCAGTGTCATGTTTTTGATGTTCCATCCCCCCCCCCTCCCCGGTGACAATTGCCAAAGTAGAACTGAAAAAGTGTTTTGGCAGTCTTTAGAGGTTATATACCGTTGCTGTTAGTCCACAGAAATAATATTAAATATCAAGCCAAAGGATCTGTGGGAGCCGTTCAAGAGAAGTGCTGGGAATTATGATGCGGTGGATCAGTCTTCTGAGAATAAACATGGGTTGGTGTAAACCAACTCCTGTACGTCCTCAGAGCTTTCAGCTTTGAAAGGTAAAGCTGTGTTTTCAGTGCGATGCGGAAATGAAGAGGCGTTACATTCCATTCTTTTGGGTTACAAATTATAATGATATAATTTCACTAGTAATTGAGTTTTCCATCTCACTAATTAAAACCTGAAATATAGATTAAATGAAAGGAATCAGATTCTTTAGGGACCTGCAAGTTTATTATGTGTAACATTTCTAATCCAGTTCATGTAAGTAGAGTCAATTAAAGTTTCTGAGCAGTGTGTTTTTGTTCTTGTGCCCTGTCCATGTAGCACTTTATAACTTAGGAAAAATTGGAACTGGCTCCAATTAGGGTACATTTACCACTGGATACTTTACTGCTTAAACATTTATTTATTTGCTAACGTGATCCCACAGTCTTTTGGGGCACGTGCTCATTGTGCCTTTCTAAAATAAAGGCAAATATATTCTAAAGCAGAATAATTTCTGAAAATTTGAAATATGAGAGAAGTTCATAAAATAAAACCTGATGTGGATGGGTAGTTCAGAAAAGTTAGGTTCCCTAATGATGCTTCCCTCTGAAGTCATTCTGTATAGTCAGGAAGAGGATGGAGAAGGTGAGAGATCCTCTCAAATACAGTTGAGAGGGGTAAGTTCAGCTCCCTGTCTCAATCACTGTGTCGAATAGCCGGTCTCTTCACATAGCCGACAGAAGGATCCTACAGAAATCAGCATAACCAAGCTTAAGTAATCCTTTTTCAGCACTCATCTTCCCCCACTTCGTTTATTATTTCTGTTTACAGTACTTGGCCATTTTTAAAAGTTGATTTGATCTTGCTAGCAATTAAGAGCAATTTTTAATGCTATAGTAATATTATATATAAATTAGTGTAATAGAATGCTTAAAATGTATTTCATATATTTTATTGAAGGAAAATAATATCTGAGTATGTAAGAATACCTTTATATGCTGTACCCAAGGGATAAGCTTGTGTGCACCTATGTTGCTTAAACAATTTTGTAAAATAAAACAACAACAAAAAAATTGAAATACATGTAAAATGCTTCAGAAATAAAGCAAAAGCGTAATACGATATATTTCTAGCTTACTCTCCACATATTTCTCCAGTCCCTATGAAAATGATTTTTGGAACCATTCTGATAATTATCCATGGGTGCCTTCTGCAAAGAACTGATAAGTGGCAGAGGCGACCTAATAGCCTGCTAATGAGCTCTTTCCCCAGTGGAACTTGAAGTCTGATTCAGGAGGGTCACTACCAGCCAAGTGCAGAGTTATTAAGGCTGGTAATTAATTCAGGCAAAGGCACCTATTTGTGACATTTTGAACTTGGAGATTGCCAGACAGACTTGGATAAATTGTACTTTGTGCCCCGTTTCCACTGCATAATTAACAAAACATATTATTGTAGGGTAATAAGATATTTAATTTAGGACACAATAAGTGAGTTAATATTTCAGTGTTTTCAGTAACTTTGGAAAATATTTCTAGGTTTCATTTATTAATCAAAGTAAGAAGAGGATAAGAAGTTGGACTTTCTTTTCAGACTTTCCTGTTTGTGAAGGGACTTTAGCAATAGACCCTAATTAGTTACCTGAAAATGGGGGTGTACACATACGTTTTTCACGGTTACCAACATACAATATCTCACAGAAGAAGCAGTTGTGGCATGCTGGGTCCTTGAGTAGTATCATTAGACATTTGATCTAGCAGTTCAAAGTGTAGTGTGTATTCCCCAGGTGCTTCAAAGCAGAGCTTGCTCCTCACCACTTTTCTCCAAGATCTGTAAATCCTGTAAGACTGAGGCAAGCACTGAGGAATCGAGTTGGTAAGTTTATAGAATTAAGGACACTTGGGTAACATTTTATTAATTTTAAGAAACGCTAGAGGAAGAGCATTAGGGATTTTTAAGAACATACTCCATTAACAGTTACGCTCGTATAGTCCATTAATTTCCTTGGAGGTGTTGTGAAGATTAATTAGTTAATGTTTCTACAGTGCTTTGAAGATACAAAGTTGCTGTTTAAGTTCTGAAGTCCTTCCACAGTATTAGGAAAAAAAATACCTTTTTTTTTAACTGAATTTATAGATGCACAAACTAAAAAGTACAGAAATTATGTCTAAAACCTTGATCTTAGGATTTTTTCTGGCAGAATTGGACAGTACAAGTCCTGCTAAAACCCCTGGAGCACAGATGTGTCCCCTCACAAGGAATTTTGTTGTATCAGCCCAAATGTTTATAGTCAGATCAAGCTGCTCTGGAGTTTGGAAAATTAACTTTCAGCCTAGGAAGAAGCTCTTGAGCCCAGCTCATGAAGGAAAATCAGTACGGTGAAGCTCTCTTTCTGTGAGCCCAATGCATTTGACACATGTTCTGGCAAAAATAACAACTTAGTGATTTCATATATTGCTAAAACAACACAATGATTTTATTATTATTATTATTATTAGGTACCACAGGCTCAGAGATGTTATCATTAAAATAACTTGCTTTCACCAATGCTGAATTTGTAGATGGGCTTGTAATATAAATTTTGCATTGCAGTTGCTTTCCTTTCACTTTCTCACCTTTATATTTATTTTCCAGTCTGTTTAGAGCAACATTTCTTATATTAAAAACTGTACTGGAATATAGTAACAATATCTTATTTCAGTGTATTAATATGACCTTAGGTTTTTCTCACAGATTCATGAAGTGTCATCAATATCCTTTTATGTGTTATGAGCTTTTCCCATTAAACCTTTTATTATTTAACATCAGGGTTTTTTTTTAAATTGGAATCCTAATTTGGTATGTGAGTTAGAAATAACTTTAGAAAATGATGAATTGAAAGGCAAAGTGTACCACATTATGTCAGTGTTATAGGAAAATGAATCTTAATATTTCTTTCTTTGATATTGTTAAATTTTTCCTATAAATGCAAGAGGCTGTTGAATTGTCACTGTGATACATATCTGGACCATGCTCTCCCAGTTCTCCAGCCTGATCAATTGGCAGTTCTTTATTTGCAAACAATCTTTTCTCCTATCCATCCTTTAGAACAGCTATAGCATTGGTTTTATTTAAGTGACTTCTTATCCAAACATCTTTTCTGCTTTATATCCACCCTGGATAATTGTCAGCTTGATGGTTTTGAATCACCAGCTCCAAAACTAAATATGATAGAATGAAAGCAATTTCAAAGACATATTGTTTTCTAAGAGTGTCCTCAAGCCTAGGCACAATTCTAAAACTTGTTTAATAAAATACTGCTTAGAAGAGATATGCCATTCTCTTATGACACAGCCTGAAGCAATGAGAGCAGCATTTTTAGTATATCATAAAAGACCATTTAATTGATGAGCTTGTTTGTAAAATTTGGAAATGACACAAGCAACACATTGAACAAATAATATATCTGACACTAGTTTGATAACTTGTACTCTATCCAACAGAGAGAAATGCTGTTTACTCCAGATTGTTCATCAATCATTATACCAAGTAAAAAGTAAAATAGTACTCATCCCTTGAAATTAGTGTGTGTGTATATATATATCTAACACATACAAAATTTTCAGATTCATTTTCATATAAGTAAAATCTTCAAAACCACATTTTCACTGCATATCATTTTAAAAATGACATGGAATTGGATCAGTGATAAATGTTACCTGACCGTAGAGGAGTGAAGAAGTTAAAAGCATTTTTGAAGTATCAATCATTCCACATCATCCACCACAAATTCTATTTTATAATCAGAACCTTATAATCTGTTGAATCTAACAGGTATGTCACAACTGGAAAGAACTGAAGTCAGGAGGAGCAAGAACGTTTATACAAGCAATAGTACTGATGTATCATGCTCTACATCACCAATCAGTCTGATAGAACATCAGCTTATATTGAATATTGTGTTTCCCAGATATTTAAGTATGTTTGTTTATTCTCTCTTAAGCAAACATGACCATAATCCTGTTGGATGAGCTGGCTGGCCCTATTGGTCTGATTTGCTGTATTTTGTTCCTCTGGAAAGGACTGAACTCAATTTGAATGGAAATGTCATTTGGAGAAGCATTCTAGACTGAGATCAAAAATTTTTAAAACAAGTAACTTAAATTTTAAAGAAAGCAATATTATGCTTTCTTCAAAGACAGAAGTTTCAGTGAATTCAAATCATGCTGTTCTTTAGGATAGATCTCAAAGTAGCAAGTAATCTAATCTTAATACTATTTAATTAGCAAAATAAAGCTATATTATGCATGTTTTATGAATACATAATAAGGCAGTTATTTTATAATTATTGGACTCATTTATATTCATACAGCTTCTCAACTTTTTTTTCTTCTCCTGCTTTCACTCCAGAGCAGATGCATTGAACTTTAAAAACAATCCAGTGCCCTGCAGGTCTTGCTGATTTGGCATATATTGTTTGTCGTGGTCTAATCCTCCAGCTTGTTAAATTGAACCACAAGTACAAAAAAGCAAAAGGCAAAGAATATCAGAAAAAAAGCAACAGTGATGATGTCCCCATCAATAAATTGAGCAGAATATACTCTGAATGGAAATTACTGATGCACAAGCTTCTTAAGGAGCTTCTAAGAAAAACAATGTGAAAACAGCTGCCTTCTTTTATACGAACTTAATGGTGCAGGTGAAATAGGCCATCTCTCAGAAAGCTTTGTTTTTTCAGAGGTTTTTAGTTGATTATCAGAAGAATAGGCATGCACTGATTGAGAAAAATCCCCCAGAGGAATACACTGACCCTTTCACAAGTATTACAAAACATGGAAATTGTTTTGATCCAATTTAAGCTCCATTAAAAAAAAAAATCTTCAAATTTCAATGGAAGAATGGACTTTTAGGGCCTCTGTTGGACGACTGGTATTAGTCATTAAGCGGTTTTGGCTTCTCAGAAGGATTCACCAAGCCTTTATCATAAAATCTTCTTGAAATACAAGTGGGCTGTCCTCATTTGTTAATAATAATGCATTAGCAATAAGCTGCATAGGTTAAGCTAGTGGAAGCAAAGATTAGCAGATTTCTGTAGTATTTAGAGATTCCTATGATTTTTGGTTTACCAAAGAGCATTAATGTTCCAATGTGAATGGCTTTGTTTTGTTTGCTAGTGTCCATATTAGGCTTTGCTTCTTCATATTCACTGTTCTCACTGAAATAATTAAAGAAAATTAAACTGGGATAATTAATCATTATGTAGATTCGACCTGTTTTTAATAGGAATAATACAGATATTTTGTAGTAGGAATAGTACTGTGAGAATAGGCAAAAAAAGCCCATTTATGAATTTGAGAAGGAATTTTATATAAACTCCATGAGTAAAAGATGTCCTTGACAAATCCATTAACCTCCATCAGCCTCTGTCTTCATCATTCTTAAATGCTAACTGCAATGCAAAGCTGCTTACTAACCCATGCTGAAGAAGAGCCAGAAACTATGTACTGCAAACAAATAATTGCTGGTGAATATAAAAGGGATTCTCAGATGGGTCTTTAAGTTCAAGTCTTCCACTCAGAATATAAAGAAAAATCTACATGCATTGCATGAAATAGAAGAACTGGAGGAAAAAAATCTGGAAATCAGGCTTCTCCTTTTCCTTTCCCCTTTCCTTTTCCTTTTTTCTAAAGTAAGGCTAATGAGCACGATAATAGTTATGCTTGAATTAAGGCAGATTTTCTACAAAAACAAAGATTTTTTCATAACCCAGAAAGTAGTGGAGTTTCTGCAGACTGGTAGTCGCAGAGGCAATTTTATAGTGAATTGAAGTCTTCTCTGTGTTACTAATTCACTATACAATTACATTATAAAAGCAAATTAAATTACTATTTCATTACTATTATTGTTTTATGAATTGATTTTTGCCCTTGCTGTTTCTGTTAATTATACAAATACAATTTATTTTCCAGCAAGTGTGCTTTTGCATCAGGTTAATACCGCCATTCCTGGCTCTCCTTGTTACATTGCAATGCCATTATTGGGCCTTCATGTATTTCAACAAAAAAATGTTGGTTCATAGGCATTTGAACTGGCAGATTCTGAGAATTTTTCTGATTTCATATTTTGTTGTTGTTGTTGTTGTTGTTGTTATTACTATTGTTAGCTTTTCAAATGAAAATGGTTGTCACATCTTTTATTTTTGATATTTTAATAAAAAAAACCAAAACATAAATGCCTCCATTCAGAATGTATGTGTTCACCCATACATATATTTATTCCTGATTTGCAGCTCAAAAATATTTTCTAGACTTTTTTCTTTATCCTAGATTGGTGAGGAAAAAAATTGGTAACTCAAAAAAAACAAAAACAAAAAACAAGAAAACTTTTCTACCTCAGTTCTATTTCCCCTTCCATTATTTTGTACATAATGGAATAGTAAGCTACAATAGCCTGAAAACCCTATAGATAGAGATGAAAAACATAAATAAAAATATGACTATGTACTCTGGATTGATCCCTCAAAACAGATTTTTCCAGCTTTTCCGAAACCATAAGTTATCTTTTGAATTCTATTCAATATTTTATTTTAATTACCTTTATTTACATTTTTAGACAGTTTCCAGGTTTTGTCTGTGGTCCTAGGTTTAAGTATTTTGAAAGTTTGAGGAAAAATATTCTTGATGTACATAGAAGTGAATGAGATGGAAAAGTCTTTCAGCTTTAAACAAATGCCTGAACAAAATTGTCAAATGGCTTTGGAAAACAATTCCTTTCTTGATTTGGTAAAATACTGGTTTTAGCAAATTAGGAAGAGATGAAAAGCTACTTCTGGGCATGCAAAGAGACTATGTAGCACAATTTAAACGCAGCATAAGCAATTTTCTGTGACAAAATACTGTGCTTTATGGAATTTACATATGAACTCAGAAATCTAGTTTTATATTTTAAGAAGGCGCTAAATGGACAAAATTTTCAGTGAATAATCACTTCTTTTTTTGAAATCTTTGTTTGTTTGTTTGTTTGTTTGTTTGTTCTAGAGGCATGAAAGGTTCAGTATGGTGGTCTGGAGGTGCAGAGTACCCTAAATCAGTTCCCAGTCAGAACTGGATTTATAATCATAATGTACTATTAGCATCACAAATACTACCATTAATGTGATTGAGAGTGCTTGCATAAATTACAGAGGATTGGGAAAAATGATCTCTAATTTATAACTTTAGGTTCCCTAGGTTTATTATAACATTACCTGTGTGTTTTTTCTTACAAACAGCTGCTTGTCGTTCTGTTCCTCCTCTCTGAAACTTCTGAAGAATGGGGGTGCATTTAATATGTCTGTTTTTTTCTTTTTTTCTTTTGATCAAAAGGGCTAGATTTTTTAATATTCCTATAATTGTGACATCTTCAGATAACAGTGACGTAGATGCATTAAGCAACCTAATCTAGTTTTGTTTTCTTAACATTCATAGAAATGTAAATAACTGAAGTGAAACATCAAGTTTCTGCAAGCATTAAGAGACTGTAAAGATTATTTTTTTTATTATTCAGGTTATATTTAAATATTACCTTTTTTTCCCCACTTGTGTCCTTAGAATCTGTCTTTGTAGACCCTACAGTTTTCTCCCTTTTTTGAAAACTGACTACTGTTTACACAGATTTTTGATATTATCTTAGTACAACCTCAACTACTAGACTTTTTAATTGGACTAAGCATAAAAATATAATAATCAACTAGATAATATTTGCCATCTTTTCAATAATTTTTAATACTTAAAGTATATTTTCCTTTACCAATTCAGGTATTGAAATTCTTTTTAACACACAAAACTATTCCTGAGAGCCCTAAAAATACTTCTAGAAAAAGGAAAAAGAAATATTCCTATTACAATAGATCATTATTTTAAAGGTATTTGACCCTATTTTGAAGATATTTGAAGCACTGTGCCCTGAATTCTGTTATTTAATACGGTCCACAAAGCAGAACAGGTTTCAAAACCTCTGATCTCAGAAAGATACAATCTCAAAACCTTCTCCCTAGTCTTCAAGTCATCTCAGAGATTTGCTCTGAGATGTTAGCATTCTTTGAATGTTCATTGGTAATGGACAGATTTGGGAGGAGCTCTAGTGCACCCCCTGGAAAAAATATGAACAGTATTTTGTAAGGGAATTTTGCCCCAACATTGAATTAACAAGGTTAAATCTCCTTTCCCATCCCATCCAAAACACTTGGCGATCTTCATTTCCATTCAGATGGGAGCACTCGCTGTTACTGCTGCTTGGTCAGAGGACCAGATCTGCCATCCACCCCTTAGGCATAAGTGCTGTTGATGTTAATGGAAATTGCAGAAAACTCTCAGAGGATAAAATCTGGAGCAGAACATTAAGTAATGGAAAAACTCTTTTGCTTGTGCATATGATTCTGAAAGATGATGTACTTATATCTTTGGAATCCCCTAAGAGGAGGGATGAATAAGGTGAATAAATCACCGTTTCCCCATGCTGCTTTTTCAGCTTACTTGGCAGAGAGAGGATCAGCCCTAGGAATGACAGTGCAATTCACTGTCATCCTGGGTGACAGCTATGGTCCCTTCTGCTAGCGTTTGCAGCTCTGGAGTTGATCAGTGACAAATACATTGGAACAAATCAAGATAACACATTTACCTAACAGAAACCTCTAGCTAGCTCTACATCTGTAATACTTTTATTAGCAGTAACAAAAAAAACAAAAACAAAAACTATGTAAGCATTACCTACAGACCTGGGACAACAGGTTGCAGGGCATCTACTCTGGACTGAGGCTCATTATAGACAGGAACTTAAAGATCGTGAGGTCAGAAGTCACGCATTTTTCTACTTATTCATAAAGGGGAGAGATGTGAGCCACCACCGGGGTTCAAAAAGCTTTAGATTTTAGAAATCCATAGTCAAGATCCAGATGATTCACTTAGGCTGTGTGTATTTGTGTGCAAGCTCAAATGAAGTTCAGAGCACCATTTTTCTTTGCTTCTGCAATGTGATCTTGCTGAGTAGCATCTATGTGCAAATTTTACTGATACAGATATCATATATTTTGTTGAACAGACATGTTGTAAGTAAGTCTCTTTACATAGCAAGAAATTTTAAATTTAACAGGGAATAAAGAGCAAGCTCTCTTTATGACCCCAACCCATTTCTCATCGTATGTCAAATGCTCTACCAAAGAGTTAAAATAATGCTGATGATCAAAACTGCAGATGGATAAATGGTTAATCTTTACCATTTGATGGAAAATTGTAAGGAAAAATTGCTAGTTTCATGCAGATTGATTGGAAAAAAAGTTGAATGTCATGGGACTTTAAGCAGTGATGAGATTTGACACATCCATGAAATTAGTTAGAACCATAACAAAGAGACAGTGCCACTTATAATGATTTTTATTTAGAAAGCAAGAAATACATTTGCTTATTTCTATAGAGAGCTAATAAGGTAAGAGAATGAACTGCAGTAACAAACCTTCAGGCATACTACTACTTCATTGCATAGCTTACCTACAAGAACAAATTAAAGGTGAGAGTTGGGAAAAGTCAACAAATTTGCTCATCTCTTACTTGCTGCTCTGAATGTAACAGTGATGAAGAATTAAATGGATTACACAGGCAGAAGATGACTTACTGAGATAATTATGCTAATAATGATATAACAAGGCTTTCAGTTACAAAATCTCCTTTCTTTTCCTACGGGTTTAGTCAAGAATTTATTCTGGGATAAAACCTGGCAGATGTATACCACACTTTAAAGGATGCTTTTACATAAATCTAGAATTTTTTTTCCATTGTCTCTGTATTTAAAGATCTCAGTAAGATGAATAAACTACTTGTATACTTTGCAGACTTCTATAATATGGGTGACTAAAAGTTTATTAGCACCTAATGTAGTTGGATTAAAAACACTGAGATTTATATTTAATTATTCTTATTTACACTTAGTATTAGCTCATACCTCAGATTTGCTCAACAAAATAAAAAGACTACTTCTAGTGTATCAACATACTCCACAGAAGTAAATTGTAACAAGGACATTGCAGGAGATTGAATTGATCTTTATTAATGACTGAAGAAATATCAAAAGACAAAAAATGAAAGGGAAAATTATTTTCTTAGGTCAGAGCTGTAATTCTGAAAAGACACCAGATGCATAAATTCTCTGGTGAAACTTTCCATGATTTGGGTATCTAATTTACCTTGCTGTATGTGTTAAAACTCCAGTATGTGTCTTACATTTCTCACTGCTACTAAATTTACCATCATCCAGTTAATCACTGGAAAAATGACCTTGACCTGCTGATCTGAACAATTTCCAGTTTATTTATTTACTTTTTTTAAAGAAGAACATGGTAACTGATTAGAGTTCTAGATTGGTATTTTAGGGATTTCTGTGTTCTGTGCACCTTTGTACACTTGTTTAACAATGACATACATTGAGAGGAGAGCAGTGGATCATTTACCTTGGCTTTAGCAAGACTTTTTACAGAGTCCCATAGAATCCTGATATCCAAATTTATAACATATGGATTGCATAAGTAGGCTATAAGGTGGTTGTAAAATTGGCTGGCCTACCAGGCTAAAACGGTTATAATCAGTGATACAAAGCTCAGTAGGCTGCTGATTACTAGTGAAGGTCCCTCAGGGATCAATACTGGGGCCAATATTGTGTAATGTAATCATTTAATTAATCAGTGTAATTAATGACCTGAATGATGGAATGGAGGGAACTCTCAGTAAGTTCAGTGACAAATGTGGGGAGCTGGTGAATGTGCTGGAAGGAAGAGAGACCTCAACAGGCTGGAAAATTGGGCCAACTAGAGTTGCATGAGGCTTAACAAAGATAAGTGTGAAGTTCTGCATCTGTAACAAAGTAATCCTAAGCAGCAGTATAGGCTGGGATCTGAATGGATGGCTAGCTAGAATGGTCCTAGAGATCCTGGGGGACAGCAAGCTGAAGACAAGTCAGCAGTGTGCCTTCGCAGCTATGAAGGTAAATCACATCTTGGGCTGTATCAGCAAAATCATGACCAGCAGACCAAGAGATGTGATTATTTTGCTTCTTAGGCCTCACCTGGAATACTGTTCTGGTTTTTGGCCTCCCAGTTGAAGACATTGAAAAATTGGGAAGGGTCCAGTGAAGAGCCACCAAGATGATTAGAGAGCTGGAGAACTTGTCAAGGAGAAAGGCTGAAGGAAATAGGCTTGTTCAGCTTAGAGAAAAGAAAGTTCAGGATGGATCTAATCCTAGTCTTCCAATACTTAAAAAGTTGTTTTAGAGAAGATGGAGGTACTCTGTTCACAAGGATGCATGGTGACAGGACGAAAGACAACAGGCACAAGTTGCTTCAGGAAATTCTGTCTAGATGCAAAGAAAAAATTCTTCACTGTGCAAACAATTAAACTCTAGAATAGGTTACCCAGAGATGTGGTGGATTGTCCCTCGCTGGAAATATTCCAGACTTGGTTTGACAAGGCACTGGATAAAGATTCTTCTTCCAACAGATTGGACAAAATGATCTCCAGAGGTCTCTTCCAGCCTAAAGTTTCCCACGATTCTCTAATTTCTGTTCAGAGGGACTCTTATCCAAGGTTCACAGTGATAGGATGAGAGGCAATGGACACAAGTGTCAACAAAGGAAATTCTGGCCTACAGAAGAGGAAAAATATTTGTATGTGAGGGTGGTCAAATACTGGAACACGTTGCCAAGAAAGGAACTGCTATTTTTGGACATATTAGAAATTCTACTGGACCAGGTCCTGAGAAATTAGATAAGTTGGCCTTGCTTTAAGTGGGAGGTTGGACCAGTTGATCTCCAGAGGTCCTTTCCAAACTAAATAGTATGATTCTATGAAGCTTAAAGATCAGAAATGCTTCATAACGTTGAACATAGTCCAGACAGCAAGTAAGTTCCCTGATAGGGTGGGTCAAGTTGCCTTAAAATAATGAACTGCTACAGCAGTTATGATATCCTCTTCCCTAAAAAAAGAAAAAAAAAGTGTATATATATGTATATATAGATGTATATATATAAAATATAAATATATATGAGCATGAAGATCATCTGTGCTAGCAAGTTTTCTATTTTTGTTTTGGAACAGGCAAGATTACCTAGCCATTTTTCCAAATTAAGTTGGAAATTGGAATACTGCCTGGCTGCCAGATAGACTGTAATAAACAGTCCTGAAAATTTGTTGAGTTCCTGATAATCAGACTGTGAATTAAATGTTCACTTCCATTTCCAGAAAGCAGTTTACTTTCTTTAACATTCTTAGTGGGTGAAATTATTTTAATTCCACTTAGCACACAGGTAAGTTCAATTTTCCATTTTATACATCATTCCATAAGAAATGCTAAACTAGACTGTAAAATTTAATTATCATTCTGAGCAGAAGGGAACTATAGATGCAAAGATTTCTAAGCATTTCTGGTATTCCAGAAATAACACATAAAAACTGAGAAGGGACGCTTACTTGACAGAAAGTTTGGACTAATAAAAAGTTCTGGCTGTTGAGTGGTAAGCTAGAGGGTTTTTTACAATCTAGGGATACAACAAAGTGATTTAATGACAGAAATTAGTAGAGATGTCATTCTATAGTAAGCTTCCGCTGCTTCCATGGTGCCAAAGTGCCAGTGGACATTTGACCCTAATACAGGAAGTAAACCAGTACTTTATGCTTTCCTATTCACCTGAATAAGCCAGAGAAGACTCAAAGACAAAAAGGGGTTTGTATGATTCAAAGCTTACACTACATTTTAGACTGAGCTGCTGGTGTTCTGTCTTTTTAAGTCAGTAATGAACCACATCACTGGTATTTAATCCTGCATTTCTAGTAAATCAAATGATAGGATCATGTTCTTCTAGTGGCACCTCTCATGTGTGAACTAATACTACCCCAAGATGGTGGAAGAGGTCTCTTTTGCACATGTTTTTTAGTTCTTTGTCCATAGAGATCTGGTTACAAAATAAGACCTGGCCTAAATAGTACCTTAATGATCGAAGTTGTTAACTGGATTGGGTACCTCAAGGATGGCTAAGCCTGCTGCAAATCATTTCAACATGTCGTTCATTGGTTTAAAATCTGCACGGAGTGTCATGGATCATAAAAGCACTAAGCGTACAAGAAGAATAATTTACTCTTTGTTCCTTCATACATGATATCCTGAGATTTATTATATAAATGATTCCTTATACATAGTCTAGAAATGCTTTTGCGCTCACTACATGACTGATACCTTGACTGGTTAATATGTAGACAACACGACTGCATTGTGCAGTTATTTGGCAAAAGGAACTCTAGGTATTTTAAATCCCTTGTTCTTGTTATTCAGTGGGGTTTTATTTACGTTTATAAATAAAAAAGCTTAAGCTGAAGATGGCAAACTTTTTCTGTGCTTTTGATCCACAGAGAAGTAGAACATGTTGCTGTCACAGAGTAAAAAGAACATAGAATATTGAATTTCTTACAGCTGGACTGTTGTTTATTAATAAAGGCACAGTTTGTGTCATCTGTTTTCTGAGCTACTGGTAATTGTTATGTCAATGAACTGCACGGAGTGAAGAGTGATTTATGAAGACAAATTCAATGCAGAAATACATGCATTCAAAGTTTTGATAACTTTAATATAATTTCCTATTTTTCACAGGCATATAAGGATGATCCCAGTCCTTTGTGAGGCACTTTTCCATTTGGTAAGGTTTAAATAGTAACATAATGAAAAGATTACTCATAATAGCAGTGAAATATTCCATACACTTTAAGCCACCCTTGGAGGATAATCAGTCGTGATGTGATTTTTTTTTTCCCCCCATATCTGATATAAGCATTTGCCATTTACTTGCTTGCTGATACTCAGCGGTTGTGACTAGTAGATCAATTTTTCCAAAGGACAATAAACAAGTGAACCGTAACTCTGCTGACCTTGCTGCCTGTAGGTAATGTACCAATCAGAAAATTTTCATTAGTAGTAATGTAAAAGAAGGTTGTGACCTATTGCTGTCCTTTGAGCAAGTGAAACAGAAAATGGCATCTGATTGTTTTGTTTTGGATTATTTTGCTTTGTTTCGTTTCTGTTTTCAAACTCCAGTCTGAAAAGAAAGCATGAAAGCGCTTAGGAAGATTGCTTTTTATTCAAAGTAACTAATAGGGTTGTATTCATAGGTTCAATTGAGCAGATGTCTAGCTGATTATGTATCCAGGTTCTCTTTGTGGAGCTTAAAAAATTCCAAGATTCGTTTCTGCCTCATTTCTGTTCTCCATTTCAGTCCAATGCAATACTTCTGCTGGTTGGAACTATACTGAAAACAGTTTTCAGACAAAGGGTGAACAGATCTATTATACCACTAGTCAGTATTGTGCTTTTTATTCTAGGTCCAGAAAGATTTGCCTGTGTGTCTGCATGGACTGGGTGCATTAAATAACTTTACACCATCATGTTAAAATCAGATCCTAGTTTTTTTTCAGGAAGGAGGCGGTTCTGCTTCTCCATTTTGACATGATCACCTGGATGAGATCTTTTATTGATCTTATTGGCAGCAGAATAGTTCAGAGCATCGTAATGTTATTGCCTTATGAACTTAAGCTAATTTCCCTTACTGCACCCCTACAGAATAATCTGAAGGCAATACACTATAGTTCTATCCCCCAACAGTACGGCAGACATAAGGTAATTACTTCTGTGCCTGGTTACTGGCCAGAGGCTTTGAGAGCTCAGTTTTTTCCCCTATATTAAAAATTATAGAGCTACTTTGTCTTTTCAGTTCATTAATTTCATTTTCCTGTACTTCTTTCTTAATCACAAGAGTCACAGTCATGAACTAGTTAGTGATTGAAATATGTAAATAAAGAATAGCATTCATTAAAGGCACCAGTGACTGTTTATTTTCACTTACAGGATCCTCTCATGCTCTCCCTCCCAGCTGATAATGAACTTCAATCTTTGTCATTATACTAAACAGTGACAAAATACAACAAAATACAGTGACAATATACAGACTTCCAGTATTCCAAAGTTTACAAAATGTTTAAGTACAAGCATTGGTTTCAAGACTCTTTAAAAACATGATGCAATCAGGCAATATAATAACAACTATCACATATGAATCGTAACAAAAGAAATCATAATAGAGACTGCAAGAAAACTATGGCACCAGTAAGTCAAATACATGTATCTCCCTTGTACTATTACCTTCAGAACAATGAAGGCTCATAAATAAAGCCCAGCGAGGCAAAGTCGCTTTTGTGTCTGTGGAATCAAAATATCAAGAAATGCCGTGTGGTAAAATTGATTACAGATATTCTAAGTGTAAATATAAGTACATTTTGATTCCTTCATTTGTGAAAGCTAATTCAGTCTAAAATCTCAGAACTCTTAATAATTAGCATTAAAGGTTAAAGACTAGGCAAAATTTCTGAAAATATGTCTAAAGGTATATTTCAGAGAGAAAAAAAAATCCCCAAACGAGCCTGACACATAGTAAAATGACTGTAAAAATTAAGGATAATTTACTTTATTATTTTAATGAAAATAATGCTAACATCCATATGGGAAATGCAATAATGCTGAATTTTCATAGTTGCAGAATCACAGAATCACTGGGGTTGGAAGGGGTCCCTGCAGTCGCCTAGTCCAACACCCTGCTCTAAGCAAGGTCAGCAGGATCATTTTGCCCAGGGCTGTGTCCAGTTACGTTTTCAATATCTTCAAGGATGGAGAATCCACAACCTCTCTGCACAATCTATTCCAATGTCCCATCATCCACCACACCAGTCAGTTTGCTGAAGGAGGCTATCAGGTTGGTCAGGAATGATTTCTGCTTTGTAAATCCATGCTGACTACTGCCCGTCATCTGCTTGCGCTTCATTCCTTTGGAAATGGTTTCCTGGCTTAGTTGCTCCATCACCTTCCCCAGGGATCGAGGTGATGCCCACCAGCCTGCAGTTTCCTTGGTCCTCCTTTTTGCTCTTCTTGATGATAGGAGTGACATTTGCTTTCTTCCAGTGAAAGAAATGGAGATACAGTGAAATATATCCACTAAGGCTTCAGCAGAGTATTACGCTGCAGATAAGCGCAGAAATTGTATTCTGGAATATACTAACTTTTCCCTTACAAAGCAAAGCTGATGATAGCTCCCCTGCTCCCCCACTATAAATTTGGAGGAATGTGAATCATTTAAATAAAATCACACTTGCTTTATGTGTGTGTAAGAGCAGAGCTTAGTACCAGTGTTTTTCTTGTTGCCACTGTGGTTGTTCCTTTCACATTACATAGCTTCAAACATGCCAGTTTGTTAGAAGAAGTCTTAGTCAGTGCATTAAGAAATGCATCACTGAATTACCTGACTCTCCAATTTCTTAACTAGCTTTTCAGTTAAAATGCAGAGCTCTTCCTCAGACTCATCAAATTCCACCTGCTTGTTGAAAGGCTGGTTGGCCGAAAAAGCATCTTGTTGAGAGGACATGACGTTTAGTGATGTTATTTGCCTGGCCAGCCCTTTTTGGAATAGAATGATCATCTATTAGTCAAAGAGCAAAGCAGAAGTTTTAACAACCTAGATGTTTTTCATTCAGAGATGTCCCTCATCAATTTCTGTACCACTGAATGCTTCAGATTGTGACTGATGAAAGCCTCAATCTGGTCTTTCAACTTCACAGATTTTAGAGCAGACATTGTCTTCCTGTTTGAACCTATTAACTTTTGTGTTTGTAATCATCAAGATAGGGCAGTTATTTTCTCTTTTAAAAAGCAGAGTTTAAAAAACATCAATAAGATATAGACACTGGAAATAAGCAACACAGTAAGTGAAGATTAGACAGCTCTCTTGAATAGAGAATGAACCTTTCTGCATCTAAGCCCGTACTTCATGGTTCCCATTGAAAAGATGAAAGTACAAAACTGTTTTGATTCTTAATGCTCGTTAGTCGGTTAACTCCCCAAGAAAACAGCTTTGATAAAGACATTTCAGTGAATTCAGTAATCTGCAGCTTGCTGGACTGCATTTTCAGCTTTACCTAACAAGTTTAGCTTCTTACTGGAGAACCTCACAAGACTGCTGTGAATGTCAGGGAGCAGCATGAGTGGGACTGCTCCAAAAATGACGCTTAGCTATTGGAGCGAAGGGCGATGATAAGGCAGGTGGTGGCAGCGGCCTTCCCAGCAAGGATGCAGTCCCACAGTGTCCAAGCGAGGGGAGCAGGGCAGGTCCAGCGACCCTAACCAGATTCTGCCAAGGGTCCAGATCACCAGAACATAGTGATGAGGGAAGTCCAAAGTTAAGCCAAGAATATGGACAGATAAATCATTTGGAAGACAAGAGTGAAGATTCTGAGATTTTCAAAGAAGTAAATGAAGATTTAGATTCCTGGCATTTTGCCACAGGCTAGATTCTCAGCTTTTCATTGTGTAGATTTGTTAGGGATTATACAGTGCATTATTCAAAAGAAAAAGAATACCACTCAGAAGAGAAGTCCCAATGTCAAGGTATATATATACACATATATATTTCAGTCCCAGAAACAATAACACATCCAATAGGCTTGCATATGATCAGTCACCATTTAAAAGCTTAGCTGCTGGCAATGCAGTGAAGCTACTAGGTCTGTGTTTCATGACTTGTCTTAAGTGTTCAACAAAACACTCTGCAGAATGTTTTATAGGTTATTTTCTCAGGTTTCCTGCAAACCTTACAGCAAATGATTCATTTGGAGATGAACATAAAAACATAATGAAATGTTGTGATAGCAACAAAAGTGATAGCATCTTGAATCTTGAGATGTTACATTTATTTGTTTCATGAACACCTTTTGTTACTTTAGCTGAACTGAGTGTTATAGGATACATTAGATTAAGAAATTATTTACTAAATTCACAATTTTTCAGCAAGAGTAATATTTAGTATTTATGAAGCTAATTCTAACAGCAGTGCACTATCCAAACTTTTTAGTAATACACCCCAAACTCACTCTAAAGTTCCTGCCCCACTGAGGGACAGAAAAAGTTATTACTACCTTAGGAGAGAATGGTCATTTTTCTGTACTTTCTCAAGTCTCATACATATTTAACAACGCTAGCAAGGGAGAGGAAATACAATTGCAATATGTAAATATATTATGTGTAAACCTATGTAGCTTTTGTAATACAAGCACTACATATGCACATCCCAGGAGAGCCACCAGCCCATCAAGGGCTCATTTCCACAAGCACACAGGACCAGTTCCTGGCTGGGCTGCTGCTGGAGGGATCCACATTGTACATATATTTATATATATATGTCTCACTAGCACAACTTCCTCCTGACTGGCCAGAGAGGGGTAGAGGATGAGGCCATTGGTGCTGTTTGTGTGAGTGCCGGGTGTGCCTGTCTGTGTTGATCTGCGTGGCTGGCCATGTATATCTATCTCTATATATATTCTGTATGTATGTTTGCATATGTGCCTACTGGGAATACTTTCTCAGCCTTGCTACTGGTTGAATGTAGGGGCATGGAGTTGGACCATCCTCACCCCATCGGGTGGCTGGGTTTGGCCTCCTTACCCAAAAGCTATATTCAGAATTATTGACATTGTGTTTTACTAATCTGAGATTTACTTACTATATTTGGTTAAGTCTCAGAATCAGCAAAGTCTTGAAATAATAATCATCCCTACAAGCACATCTGAATCCTGGGAATTACAAATGACTAATGAAATCCTCAGAAACTTAGAAATATGAAGCTTCAAGTGATGCAAACTGCAGACACTGACATCAAGAACCTAGTTGGTATGTAAACAAGAGAAACTCTGGGCATTTTTAATCTCTGTGTTATTTCACAACAGGGACATTGCATGCTGACAAATTTGTCTTACAGCACTAGTATCTCAGAACAGCTTTTCCAAGGAACTCTACATCTGCCACGCAGTTCTCGTGTTTTTACATGTTGGCACCACCATACATTCTGCCACCTTGGCTCTGTGAGCACAGACATGCCTCTTGACTCTTGAATTCTTGCTCACTTTTCGTTCAACACAAGTAAGTATCAATGTGAATGTTGATATCACTTAATCACTCCACATAGCAGCTCTTCAATGCTAACAACAAACTATTTGCTTAGCTGATGCGTACAGTGGGACATTAAGACAGCCAGTAGAAAAAAAAATCCACTGTCTTTCTAGTCCCTTAGTTTTCCTAACCACTCCAAGCAATCTGATCTGAGACCATTTTTAGCCAGTTTTCATGCAAATCATCCTTCCTTACGCTGATTCCCTGTTGCTGGACTTGGATATATATATGTATAAATATATATATATATGTATATATTCTGGGCTGCATTTTGTGATCTCTTCAGCTGACATTTCATTAAGTTTATTATGGCAGGAAGGTCCCGAGATCATCTTATATGGAGTTACATGTCATGTAATGACGAATGAATAGTTAGCTACTGTTTGTTATTGCAGACCTCTTTAAGGTTTGTGAGACCTTAAAGCACCACCCATTGAAAGAAGGTTCTGAGAAACAGATAGCATTTATTTTTTTATATTTAATATAAATAGGTAGGTGAGAAGAAAATAGACATCATTATATATAATGGCATACTAAAGAAGTCAGTAGAGTTTTGGAAAAGAATTCTGGGAATTAAGCTGGGAGTTCAGACTGTCTCCTTGGACCAACTTCCTCAGTTGATATAGCAGAATTTAGATGTTTCTGTTCAGAACTGAATCCCGGCTATTTTTATATCCACTAAACAGTAGATGGAGTTTTAGAATTCTAGTTTCAAGCCTTGGGTCTATTCCAAGGGGGCAGAGACAAAGTTATACGACATGATTTTTAAAGAAGCTAAAGTTGTAAAATATTCTGGGGCATTTTAATCCCACTCTTCCAGCCCTCCAAAGAGAGGCGTGTGTTAAGCATTTGGAGTAGACCTGGTGTTTGGTGAAAATTATTGGCACTGGAATTCCATGCAACATTTTCTGGATTCAGCCTTGATTATTCATAAGACCACAGCACTAAACAGGAAAGATTTTCAAGACCAGACTGGACAGAGCTCTAAGCAACCTGATCCGACTTCCCAGGTGACCCTGCTTTGAGCAGGAGGTTCGATACAGACCTTCTGAGGTCCCTTCCAATCTGAATTATCGTATGATCCAGTGATTATTATTCATGTCAATGTATGGTAGACAGTTTTGCCCCTGTTTTTTGACTTAAAAAGGTACAATGACCTGTTTACTGCAGCCCTGTTATGTGTCATTAATAAATCAATAAACTGCTTCAGCGCTGATTTGGTTAAACTATGTGAGCTAAATCTTTTTTCCTATAGTAAAGTGTATCTTTAAAATGCTTAACGGTTGATAATTTTCTAGTATGACTCACATTCAGACCACTTGGTTAATATTCTGGTTATAATGCATGGCAGCCTCGTTAGGGCTCAGTGAAGTTGCCATTTCTTACATGAGCTGAGCTGCATGTAATGACTGACTAGGATGTCCATTTGCTGGTAAGGTGAAGAGAAAAGTATGGAGAGAGAGAAGGAATGTCCTTTTAAAATCCTCGTATGTTTTGGGTTTTGGAACTGACTTTTTGCACAAAGTTAGGGATTTATGTATTTGGTCAGAAGGAATCCATCTTTCTGAAAGTTTTAAATGTCTGTTGCCATCTGATCTATGGATCAGTCATCTCCAAACTTTTTAGATTTACTCTTCCTGCCCGTCCGTCCTGAAAGCCAGAGTATTTTATATAGTCTTTCAGGAGAAGGGAGTTTTGCTTTAGTTCTGTAAATCTAAGAAAATAAAAGCTCTTGTAGGCTATTTTTCATATCGACTTCTCCCATTTTGTTTTGAAAGAGAATAAATGAAGAGGAAAAATCACCATCTGCTGAGTAAAGGAATGGAAATGATCTTGAATGATTGCCTTCCTGAGTAAAACATGCACTTCCCAAAGGTAACACGAAATAGGAAATGGTTAGTCTGATAATTAGCGAAGTCCATTTAGTCTCACACTTAACTAGTTTTTCAGGATGAGACTGTGATATCACACTTCAGTGAGTATGCTATTTTAACACCCCATGTCTTGATAGATCTCTGCATTTACATTTGACTTGAAATTTTCTTGGATGCAAATGAGAATTATCATATAGGTTGATACTAGAAATATGACAGGTATGAGAAACTACAGATTATAAATTTTGTTGAAGTAATTTTCCCCATATTTTGAAAACTTAAAGTAATCTCAGAGCATTGTATACATTTGTCTTGTCTTCATAATTTGACATTAAGTTTTAATGTGATCTCTAAGGACTAAAAACAACATAAGGCCATTTATTATGTACATGCTAACATAACCTTTCGGAGATTTATTTTGACACATTCATGAATTACAGTTTCAGGATGACACTGGTGTAAATTTGGATATCTCAAATATAAAAATACATTAAAAATAGATGCTTAGATGTTTAGATACTCTCAGTTCTAATTGCCTTGCATTCAATTTTTATTTCTCAAAATAGTAACTTACAGTGAGTAAGCCATGCATTGAACTATGCTATTTTAAATGTTACATCTGTGATGACTGAATCGCAGACTCAGCACTTAAATATCTGCAAAATAATCAATTTGGAAGATAGTTAGATACACCATAAATAACAATTAGGGAAAGCAAAAAATTTTTGAAAATATGTAAATAAAATCTTATGAAAAGACAATTTCTGGAAAGATTTTTGGCAATTCCTTTCTTAGAAACAGGACTTGTTTTTGTTTTGTTGTTTCATTTATCTTTCCCTTGGCATGGAACTAGAGGGTAGCAAAATTAATCTACTAAATATTTCCAAATATTAAGAAAAGTTTGTATTCAAACAATTCAATTTCCATTTGGGAACTGAATTATGAGTATTTTATTCTGCTTATCTTAGAGATAGATCAGACTTCCACCAAGATCACTGTTATCTTGATGCCAGTGAAGATACATGAATTCATTGGTCTTCATCTCCAGTATTTAAACACTGAAAAAAAAAAAAAGAAATTATGAAGTTTTTATTCACAATATCTGAATATCATGACATAGCAACAGAGCGCAGAGGGTCAACTTTCTGAGTAATATTTTTCAGACCAAATTTATGTGCATATGAAAATATTAGGCTAAGCTTCAATTTCTAATGAGCTGATCATGTTTTTCTTCAGTTTTCACGTCAGTGACTCGCTGCACAATTGAGATATTGAAGCACATTTAGGAAAGGCACAAAGAGACATGATAATTTTATTCTGCCAAGGCTAAAGAACTCCTGGCTGAGCTTTTCTGGATGAATGGGAAACAACTCACAGAAACTCTGCTTCTCTGCTTGAGTGCTTCCCGAAACAGCAGACAGCTCTGCATGACTATGTAGGCAGGCAGAAGACAGATGGCCTTGCAGGGCGATACCTGGTTAGGTTCCCATTCTCAGCCTATTTTCAATGTTCACTAGGGAAATTTGAGAAAACAATGCAGGAATACATCTTTAATGGTTCTTTAATGGATCTTTAAGAATCTTTAATGCATACACAATCCACGACTCTGCATCATGGTTCTTTTAAGTGTTTAGCTGTCCACAGCTTGTTATAAATAGAATAAAAATGTACTTTTATGAGCAATATTCTCTTTGGTTTTGTATGTTTGTATATTTTTTTTCTTAAAGTAACATGAGGAGTACACAATGGCTCTTTGCATTACTTATGAAAGGAAAATCAGAGGGAAAGAAATAAAATCACCATCACCTATTTCAAAAAAGTTATGTGTTTTTCTGCCTCCAGGCAGAATGTTCTCAAGTATTCTTCACCTGGACAGTGGCTGGCATTTCTGGACTTCAAACACACCTGTCCCCTTTGTGTTTATCCAAAGTGTACCAAGGATATATCAGCATAAAATATCCTTTCTCTGCTGTGCTAGTACAGGAAATAGAGTGCCCATCTTAAGAATCTGTGCTCAGTCAGTTTTAAGTCATTTAAAGTAATTATGCTGTGCTCATGGCCTAAGGCATTTTATTATAATACAGCAAATATTTATCAGTTCCTTGTCTACTGCTGAGCCTTTCAAACTTTCATTTACTTTTTACAGTTCTCACACTCATATCTGTAGATAATAAATTGCCATGTCAAGATTTCAAGATCTGGTATGTTGAAAAATGTATGGGAAGACATTTATATTGTTTAAACCTTTCAGAAAACTAGTGTTAGTGCTCTTGTGTGTCAACCTAAACATCATTCTAGAAGTGGTATAATGACTTAAGACCAAGAACACTTATTTATGATTGGATAATTCTGTTTTTGAAACATAAAATATTGCATTTACATACCTTGCACTTTATTTCACCATTTTGGAGCCTATGAGAGATATCTGGATACTCTGTTATTACCTATTATTTGCAGACATAAGCCATATTGAATTATTATACCAAAGGAAAAAAAAGCTACCAACCCTATCTATATCCCTATTTTGAGTTTGAAATGGACTCACCCTTGAAGGATTTCATACCCAGCATCAGAGTGACCATATGAGCTGGGACAAATAGCAGTTCTCCTAGAATAGCACATTGCTGAACACAGGATGGATCTGTTGATATTCTTGGACAACATTTGATGCTTGAGCAGAGCACTCATGTAGCATGATCAAAAAGACTCAATGAATAGGAGAGGGAGACCTTTCCAGACAGGCAGTAGTTGTGAATAGAAGATTGAACGATATTATTTATTTTTAAGTTGTTTTAGATGACTGAACACAGTATTTTGAATGCCAGAAGCACGTGACAGAGAGTAATATAATTTTACTATAAATATAAGTATAACTGTAAATTATTGGTGCAACAACTGTGAAGCATACTTAGTAATTGTATTTTAGACAATCAAAACTTTTCAGTAAATCCAGAAAGGTTAAGTCAAATGTTATTGAATGTTTACACTAATTTGTCTTTTCTTGTTGCTCAATGAGAAGAAATTTGATTCAACAAAAAAAGGTATCACTACTATAACAGCAAAGGACATCACTTTTAAGCTGTCTGCAGACATTATAACAAATAAAAAGCATGATACTGAAATGAATATACTTTGGTAGCAATTCTTAATTCACATTTTAAAATAAAAAATAAAAGACAGCTTCATAAAACAATGAATAGAACAGTGAAATGAAGATCTTTAAAGCAAAGGCATATGTATCATGTCACAATGCTCCAAATTTTTTGCATAGGTACTGTAAGTATGTACTGCAGGTAATGATGAAAAGATTAAGGAAGGGACATACTGATATTAAAATAACAGCAGCAAAAGTAATTGGATTTATTCTGAGCACATACTGTATTCCATGCTGCAGGTGGTAATGAAATTAATGAAATAAATCTACTGAAAACTTCTTACAATCAGTATCGCGTTTTCCTGAAAATGAATTCTAAAATAGTGCTTGATTACCTCAGTTCTTCAGCCTCTCTTCTGAAATTGAAGCATAAGGTATGAAAGATTGAGACAGGTGATCAGACAAGTGGAAAGAGATTGGTACAACATAGCGGTTCCCAAAATAGTTTAATAATATTCTACCATATACTACCGTAATTGCTCAGGGATGAATCACTTTTGTGTTTGGTAAGGAAAGTATACTCTAAATTGTGTGGCTTGGAGAAAAATTACATTAATTTTCAAAGGAAGAAATCAAGCTTGTAGATACATTTTCGTCTTGTGTTTGTAGCTGTTATATTATGGCACAGGTACACAATTTGAATTAACGACAGCAAGGGAATTAGAGGTAAAGTTCTGCCTTGTTTGCAATTGTTTTTGTTGTATCATTTTTTTTATAAAGACAGTCTGATCTATATACGTTGTTTTGTTTTAGGACAATTTAGCTAGGTGTAAAAGACAATTGTACTGAAGTCAGGAGTTCTGTTTATAACCTGCCATTAGAGAAAAAGCAGGGCTTCATAATGTGCAGAGTGAATTCTCTTGCCATCTCCGAATTTTCAAGGTGGCTTGCCATTCTAGCAAATAGGACACATGGAAACCATGCTAATCAGCGGAAGAGATTTTAATAAGAACAAAGCCAAGTCCCTTTTTCCACTGGAAATGGAGAGGCAACACCTATATTTGCCAGGTAAAGCTTGGAAATTTTAACTGCTGACAAAGTAAGAGATTTATCCCAACTTTTTCTTTCTCCTGTGGAGAGGAAGAGTGCTTCTGTTTAAAAGCAGGCATGCAGAGCAGAAATAGTTCTTATCTTAATCGTGGGGCTTATTATTAGTGTGGCTTGGAACAACAGAAAAATTCAGGTTGGAGGGGACTTCTGGAGGTCATCTAACCCAAATTACTGCTCAAAGCACACCCAGCTCCATAGATTATGAAGTGTTGCTCCATAGAAGTGATATATGGCAATTCTGTAGCAGTTACATTTCAACATGGAAAGTCACATATGCTGTATTGAAAAGACTTTAAATGCAGTTGTATTTCAAAAGTCAATGGGTTAAAAATGGTATGGGTCATCTCATTTGCCTCTAAATTATTCCATATCAAAAATGTTTATTTTGGCAGTATGATAACATGCGCTCAAATTCACCTTCAGCTCTGAAAGATTTTTTTTTAATGCAATATTAAGAATAACAAAGATCCCACAGGCAAAAAACAAGAATTCAGTCTTACTACCTCAATACAAATAAACTGTTACTGAGTACAAACTAAATGCATTCCAGAAAATATTAAAATGTATACTCTAGGGAAATAAGATATAGCAGAAGCAAAAATGGCTTTTTAGGCGGAAGTCCATATAGGATATGACTTTCACTGTTTTAGCCACATGCCTGAAAGATATCAGGATTAAAACAAGTGAAATAATTACAGCTTATTAACTATGCCAATTTTAGTAATAAAAGGGAATCAAAATGGGGAAAGCAAACAAACACAGAATATACAAAGATAACTTCATTCTCATATTCTCCAGAAAAAAAGACATAAAAATGGATTTGCCACCTGTGGAAGTGCTTCTGCCTTCCCCTGCTGCATCTGATAGGCTCAACATCTTTGTTTCTCATAATTAATAGGGATTTCTCCTTTGGACAGGCCAACTATCTAGTTATGGAGAGACAAGTCTTGTTCTGTCTACTGTGGCTATATTTATGAATGAGCAAAGATGAAACCTTTGAGAATGCAAATATTTAGTTACGCAAAAGAAGGCATGCAGTTTTTTGAAACAGGGAACCGAGTATTTATTAGTGTTTCACTCTAATCACAAAAGCTTTAATGGGCTTTTAATAGATGTAATTTTAGGCAATTTAGATAAAAATGGATTGTACAACTCCAACAATGAGGTCAAAACAGCTGTATAAGGTAGGAGGTCTGTTTGATGCCCAGACCTTTTGCTATCTTTGAGGGCAGCTACTGAAAGGATCCCCTCTTTGGGTGATGTTCCTCCTTCCCTCCTCCTCAGCTCTATTCCCTGTAGATAGCAACCAGTAGATAGGAGACCTCATCCAGTGCTGGTGGTCAGACGAGCCATGTAAATCAGAATTAGTCTCTGTAACCCTATTTCCACCTTCAGAGGGAAAAAACAACGGAGATTTGCTCTGTTTAGCTGAGCCTTTGATGGATTTGCTATAGGGAAAGAGTCAGAACAGCTGACCATTAAGGTTTTTGTTTTTCCTGCTCCTAGCAGTCTGCAACTCTGGGCAACTGGCTAGTCTGTTCATGTTAGCGTGTTTGCTAGGACCGGCATAGAAGAATAGGCTAAAGTATTCTGGATTTTAAAAGGAAAATATAATAGCAACTATAGCACTCGAATTTTCCATAAAGCTAATTACAGAAAAAAAGTAGATTAAATTCTTTGATAGTGTTTTGGCAAGCTTTTTCCTCTAGTGAAAACTTTTTGTGATATTGTTATGTTGCAGAATGAATAATATATTAAGCATTTCTTTCTAAATGGTCTAAAACGGCCCCATTTCCTTTCCTGTTTTTGCTGCTCTTTGCTTTCATAGAAGGCATGAGACTAACAGATTGAGACAAGATGAGTGCTGAGACAGAAATATCATAGAAATTGAGAGAAGGGAGTGGAATAGCTTATCCTTTAACTGAGAGAGATTCATAGTCTTCAAGTTCCTAGTCTTCCTGGAAGTTGAAGACATGCCTCTAAGACCATATTTTGATTTACATGCTAGCAGATGTCACTTCTTCATCAAGGCATAATCTTCATGGCCGTTCTGGCAGGTCAGACAATTGTGAGTATTCATTTCAATAAAATGGTCAGAATTTTGCTTCTGGGTAGGGAATTTTTGAGACATCTTTAAGGATATGAGCTTTAATTTTTTCTCAGTTTCTTCTCTGAGATCTTCCTTTTTCCCATTAGATGTTATGAAGCATTGACATTGTTTCAGACAAGCCAAAATCTGACTCTTTTTACCTTTAACCAGTCAACTGTAAAACAGTTCTTTAAAAAGCAACATGTATTACTATTAGAAAGAGTAGCAATTTAAATGATGCTTAAAAAAGGGACTGGGTCTTCTTTACAGCTGTTAGAATGGTGACTACTGACTTTCTGAGTAGGGAATTTGTTTAAAGACTGCCAGATAACTAATCAATTGAGCAACTAATAGTTAAATTGCTTCATATTTTAGCAGCCAGAATAATGTTAATGATCCTGTTATATTTTTTTGATGAACACCATACTGCTTATGTAGTTAAGGCTTCAGGGAGTTATTATGTGGGGCTTTCGCTAAAATTAAAAAAAAAATGCAAATTAACATCTCCGAGAAGCTTATAACATTTCAAATCATTTGAAGACTAAGCAAGGTTTGATACACAACATTATCTAACTCTAGGTATTTGTATTAATGTTGCATAATGATTTTTGCTTTAGTAAATATTCTAAGAATAAAGTAGAAGAGTTCCAAAAGGTGAATTTGTGATTCATGCTGTACTGAATATATAGCACTACAGATGCTATATAGACAGATACTCTTTTGTAAAACTGCCCAAATCACGCAGCACCTTTACCTGAAAAGAAATTTCCTGTATTTCAGGAGGCCGTATGAATCATTAGACTGCAGGCTATAACAGGACATGAGTATGGGACTCACTACAGATATGTCTGGTAACTCTTCCTGGAGACGGAGATAAAGGTCTGGAACCAGCAGGTGTTTCAAAGACAGCATTGGACCCTTCAGGCACTGGACTTGAAGCAAGAGTTTGAACATATAAAGTCCAGGGTAGCTGAGTGCACTGCTGCTGTTAAAAATACCAGATATCCGATAATTCTGGTAGAGATATCTGAAGACTTTGAGCATCTACAGCATTATATCGTAAAGCATGATCTTCTTGACTCCTCCGAATCTGAAATATTCAGAGTAACTGTGTGCCTCAATTCCTTATTTGCAGAATGGGAGCAATAGCACATACTCATTTTTATTTTTTCCATTAGTGCTTTCTGTGATCTTGGTGAAGTTACTTTGCTTGTAGAGATTCCTCTCCTAGTCTTGATCTTCTCTATTTTGCTCCTTAGGTATGAAGTTTGGTCATACCTAGGTTTTGGTATGCTCTTTTGCTCTAGGTATGAAGTTTCTTTTCCAGGATATGTTTTGGCTCATTTAGGTGCTGGGAATAGAAACATTCCCATTTTAAGAAGCAAAACCGAGCTTTTAATCTGATTTAAAAATTAATAATAATTAAAAGGACAATATAAGGAAAGGCATAAAAGTCTGAGGAGTTCCCCAAAAATTCAAATTTCAGAAATCACACTTGTGGGAAGCGTTTTAATGATTAAAAAAAAAAAAAGCACCATGCCTCAGCAGCATGTTTAATTAAAAGCGAGATCATTAAATTATTTATTTAAATACAGTACACGAGAGAAACATACTGCTCTTGACTGTAAATGAGCACTTGTCTGAAAGTTCATATTCCAGAGAACTTTTGCATGCTTTTCTGGCTCTCAGTCACTCTCCACCTCCTGTTACTATTCTGTTTCTCACTTTGCAGTTGTTGTTTTCTGTTGTTATTCTTTCCTCTGCCTTTCTTTCTCTGAGCTTCTGTCCCTGCAGACTTCTCCCCATATGCTTTGGTACATTGAGATCTGTTCCTTCTGGTGTGATTTTTTTTTTCTTTTAATTACTTGTTATTTAGTAGCAACAAACTGGACAACAGTAAATATCTCAAAATAATTTCTAAAAAAAGTCATGAATATTAATGACCTAAAGATGGTCTTACATCTTGAAATACTATAAACAGTATTGTGTTTTAGGAGAAGGCACATTCATATTTTATGCCTCTCATCTTTTTCTTTCCTCTGCTTTTTATTTTCTATTTGTCTTCCAGACTTTTCCACTCTTCTTCTTTTGCTGCTATTCCTACTTATTTTCCTGTTTATGTCACCTTTTGGTTCTTTTCATTCTACTTTGCTCCTGCTACTTATCTTCTGTGCCTATTCCTTTCCTTCTCTGATTTGCTCATTTTCCCCTTGTTTCTTCTAAATGTGCAGGTCTTCTTGATTCATCCCTCATTTTCTAACAGTCCTGGCATTTTCTACTGACTCTCCTTTTTACTGTGTATTTTGCTCTTCGAATACAACAAAAAAACTTGTAGTTTCCATTATAGCTTTTTGCCTCAATCATGCCTGTCTTCGGCCTCATCATTCCTGAAGATACTTGGGGACGTGTCTCCAGTGCCGTGATCAAAAAAGCAATGTCACTATACCTCCACTTAGCTCTGCTGCACAGTACTTACTGCAGTCTGGCTTCTCTGCTAGCAATGCCATTTTCTACTGAGTCAATTTTTTTCCTTTTTTGTGGTTTTAATCAATATTTGCATGAAACTGTAAGAGACAAAGGAGACAAACAAGGACAAGATCTACTGGAACTATAATCTCATATGCAGTCAAACTGCATAAGAGTTTAATACTGGAAAAATTAGGCACTCCTCCTTTCAAGAAAAAAGTTATCCTCAGTGAAGTAAGGACAAAGAGTCTTAACAGGTCCTGGGTCTTTATGCAGGTATTTCTGGGACAACATATACTATGGCCCTAATCGAATGGAGAACAAATGCAAAATAAACATAAGGTAGATGACGCATTACTTAATCATACATTACATTGGGAAAATAAGTCAAAATTAATTGTTCAATGTCAGAAAGATATATATAGTACACAGATACTAAAACAAATAAGAGCTATTAGAATTTTTAATTTATGAAAAAATCTAGATGCAATAAACAATAGAGTAAAAGCTAATAAATAGTATTAGTTAATGCAACGAAAAATGCCTAAAAATTACTGGCCTTGCATATTTTGCTCATTAATGTTTGTATGACACACAGGACAGAGGTAGAGACAATAATTCCTATGAAAGCAGGTAACACTAGATGTCAGCATTGTTCATTTCCATGAAGTTCTTTGTCAGTTTTCACAGCCTGAAAATCTAGCCCTTAATCTACCATTTTTGTGTTTTGTTGTTGTTAAATACATCCAATGTCACAGATTTGCGGATTTTTAAATAACTTCTTTAGGATTAGTTTGAATTTCCCTTGCATTACATTTTATGGACAAAAAAAATATAGAAGATCTGATTCCTCCCTTTTTCACAATAAATATATGAAGGTGAAAGTCAAGAAAAGTCTTTAGATTTCTGTAAATTTACACTAATCTTAAAAGTGAGAAGACAAGCAGGCAAGAAGACAAAAAAAAGCCAAGTTGCAAGAAGTCAGTCGATGTTTTAACATGTTATCCCAGATGCATAGTGGCTGCTCTCGTTTGGCCACCATAGCATATCATATACTGTCAAACCTTGTAGACTCAAGTCCACTGTTGGATATTTGAAATAGCAAGTCATATCTGTCTGTGAAGGTCCCATTTTTTTTCTCTCTCTCTTTGTAAGGCTGTCACTGGACCAGATTAAGAATCAGTTCACTGTTATCTATGCAGTCTTATCAATAATGGAACTGCATAGGTTAGGAATCAGTGATTAGGAACAGAGTATCAGAATACTTTAAATATCAAGAAGCTAATATATACACTTAAGTGTTCAATCATTTTTCAGGAACCCTTATAGCCTTTTTTCTGAAGTTAGATAATTAATATTGCAACAGGAAGAATATATTTTTAAAAAGACATGAAATTCTTGAATGTTTCATTTGTTAGTGTGCCTCTAAGAAGCTGGTTTATTATATTTGAGAATTTGTTATATTCTCAATTGAACATTATTTTTTGCACTACATTTTTTCATATTAGCACTTAGTGGCAGAACAATAAAAAAAGGATGACATGATCAGACTCTAGCAAGGTGATATGACAAGGTGGCTAAAAGCTGAATCTAGACTAAATGATTTTTAAATTCAAATGCCTAATCTCTGTAGATAACTTCATCCAGATGCAGCAATATATTGCAATCCTTTAACTTATACCTTGTTTAAGGGATAGGTAGGCTTGGAAAAGAGCTGTTGTTTCAGCCGAATGATAAAGTCTGGAGACTGCTGCTAGTCTTGAGGATTATTTGGAGTGGTTTGTAAGCTGAAAGAAGTAGAAATGGTATGTAGTCTATTTTTACTCCGATGCAGTGCATATGAGCATTTTGGATTATCTGACCCTCCTATTATTTGTCTTCTAACAATGTCTGGAGACCTCCATCCAAAACAGCATTTTCATCTTGCCAATCACAGTGATAACACGTATGAAAAAACATTTCTGCTGCAGTAACGTTACCATAAAGAACAAAGAAAAGCTGCTTGGCATTGGGCAGTACCTAGATAACTGACCCAGGAGTAACATTTACTATTCCTTAAACTTAGGAAACTAGGATCAGAAAGGTGTACTGTAAAACACCCATTGGTCATGTGACTTTTCTATACATTCGATGGCTATTCAACTCTAGAAGTAGCTGTTCTTTCTCAGGATCTGGATGCAAATCCCACTGAAGAGAACTTAAAAGACTCCCATGCAAGAAAGATCACTTTGTAGATAGAGATTTCCATGGAAGATAGTTGACTTTGTAGATACAGATTTGAAATCAGCTGACTTTTCCAGCCTGCTTCATCACTACTTATTTTAAATAAGGGAAAAAAGAAAAGTATGCCAAGATCTCTCCATATGGAAGATCCATAGATCTTTCAGTTTTTTGTTGTTTGCCTCATGGGGAGATGTGCTCCAAGCTTAGCCCTGCATTTTCTTCTTAGGCAATTTTTCTCCTTGGAATTGAACTTCTGACTTCCCTGTTTTGTGAATAGTAGGAAAATTGGTTTAAAATAGGCATTGCAGCACTGAACATTAAAAACAGTGAATAAAAATAGTACATGCATTTCATAAACTTTCTCACCTTCTCCCAACCCTTAAGTTTATCAGATGGAAAAGTGCTTTTACATCTGGCAGTGTAAACAATGTCAAAGGAATTTAACAATGGCTTCTTCTCCTTGGTCACTCATTTTAATTGCTACGGAGTACCTTGAGACCTATTAGAAATCTCTTGCCTTTCCAGCCATCTGTTATCTAATAGTGGTGCAAAATATACAACACAAAAGGATACCTTATACATTCCTAGGTCATTTTGACACGGTTTTTTATTACCTTTACATGATAGTGTGCAAATAGCAAGGTATCATCAGGGCTGTCAAAAGATTAGAGTTAATATTAAGAAAGATCTGAATTTAGGGAGAAGGTTCTCGGCTGGAATGTGAAAGGATAGAGAACACAATGCTGAAATAGGCACCAAGAACTCCAAATACTCATGTATTAGAAATAACAGATTGAACTAATTTTTTTAGTCTTTGTAAGCATCTCATAGCTGGAATAGCTGTTAGGTTTATAAAACGTATTAATAAAGATTGGCTCTAAAATGAGGTTTCTCGAATTCAAGACTGCCAGAGTGGGCTTAAAAATAAATTTCTTCATTTATAACACGATAGTACAATCAATCCATTTTTATGAGTATAAAAAGAATGAGGAGTCTATATTTATTTTATTAATCTAGAAACATTTTAAGATCTTTGAAGCAGTCCAAACCTTGAATCATGCTAAATTTCTGCATCGATCATGAGTTACTCTGAGTTGCTTTCCAACATTAAATAAAACATTTTTAAATGTCTGTCTTAAATAATTATTCCTTTAAGAATTTATAATCAAATCTTTTCTTTTCAAATCTAGTTGGACCTTCAATTGAATTTTTTTTTTTTTTTTTTTTTTTGAGCTTTAAAATGTTTCTAAGCTAATGTTGAGGGCAGGTAGTAACAAAGTAATAAGGTCCTCCAAATCATAGAAATAATTACTTTTATTAAGAGTACTTTGTCTCTTTTAGCATAAAGCCAATTATATAGCTGTGTGCACAAGAATTAACTTAAAAACTTACTGTTAATGGGGAAAAAAATGAAGACTGAACATCATTAAAGTGAAATAGTGTTTGGCCTAGTATATAGAAACGTAAGAAAAAGAAAATTACTGTTAGCCTTATCGAGTTAGCAAGTTAGCAAATAGTCATCAGCCTTGAAATAATGCAGGTAATACAATCACATGCTTGCATGATGCATGGAAATTTTTCTATGCACAACATTCCAGTGAGAGAAAATACCATAAAAGAATCAAGCTTAACTTACTTTCTTTCCTTCCTAATTACAAATAGCATGTTCTCTAATCTCAGTAGCGTGCTCCTCAGACCACTGTGTTTTTAGCAGCTTTCTTCAAATATCATCTTTGCATCCACTGTGTTAGGGGCAATTTTTCTGCTGTAAACCATGATGATTTCTGATAGCTTATTGCTGGTGTTTAGTTAATAATAAAGCAGATACACAAAAGATGATGAAGAGTTGCCTTTTCCGTTTCCATTTCCTCAGGGAACAAGCTGTTCTATACTGTTCAAGGAGAATAAATGGAGTATAGTAAGTCGTCTGCAGTATTTTAAATGCACACAATTCCAGCTTTTTTGTCTTTTTCTTTTTTTCTCAACTGAAATTCATGAAGTATGTAAGAAGCCTGATTTTGAGAGAGTGGGAATGGCTTAGAGTTACCATTATAAATCACTGGTTTCTGGAAATAGCCAGAGTAGTTCTGTATTAACATCTGGTATGCAGAGTGAACAATAAAATAATGAAGTTTAATTTGTTATAGTTAGAAGTTGCTTGTTGTAAAAAATAAAAAGTAAATGTTCATCTGAATGATATTTAAATGAAAATTCATTTGAGGATATTGACTTTTTTCTGTTGCGATCTTTCTGTATTTGGATTCTGTCTCTTGCCTTGCCTTGCCTTGCCTTGCCTTCCCCTTCCCCTTCCCCTTCCCCTTCCCCTTCCCCTTCCTCTTCATCATGTTGTGTATGCATTGACAAAATCCTTAATACAAATTGTAAAAAAATGCAAGGAACGAAGGAGAGCAAGACAGAGAGAAAAAAGATAGAGAAAGGAAGGAAGGGAGGGAGACAGGAAAGAAGGAAGCAAGCAAGCAAGGACTTATGTAATTTACTTTATTCCAATTCTCTCACTTTTTAAGATTAAAGATGTTTTGTGAGATTTCAGAATTCCTGTGCACTCCTGTTTTTTTGTGAGAAGTTTTAATCCTCTACAAAAGTTAATCCCAACTTGTTGCTGTAGAAATGTTTGTTTTGCCAACATAATAATAGGTGAAGTTAATTTGTGGAAAGCAAAATCTGTTTTATAATGAACAGTTTTCTAAGTAAAAAGAAATGATGGGAGACTGCATACATAAACTGTGATGGTATTCAGCACAAGCAAAGTGCTTTCTAAAAATAATGTTAATATTCTTTTTCCTGGCCTGTGAGCTCTTGAGTGATTTGAACACAGAGACAATATTTATTTGCCTTAGTTTGTGATATCTGTACATTCAACGTGAAAATGAATTTTCTGTAATTATGCAATAGAAACTGAGAATAGTTTCTTTTTACCTTACCTGCGAGTTTCTGGTAAACCTTAGGAAGAATAGACAGTCAAAAAGGCTCCAAAATTCTCCGATTTGGTCTTTCCACCAATACAATGACCATTCAAGGCAAGAAGAGGATGCAAAAAGCATAATGAGCTGCATAGAAGGACTCTCAGACCCACCAAGGCATTCTTATAAGACATTTTCAGCTGTGAAAATTGCTGTACTTTCAGGTTCCTCCTTAGTGTTGTATTTACAGCAGCAAGAGCTGAAAGAACTGATCTGCCCTAAATATTTATTTTATTTATTCCATTTACACAAGCTTTTCGTGACTGTCATCTGTTGGTTATCATGATTTATGGTCCAGTCTAATAATCATTGGCTTTTAGAATGTCATCCTCTGCATTAGAGTCCCTTAGCTCCTGCATGGAATCAGAGATTGTTTCTGAGAGATGGAAATAAAAATGTTCTGACAAAAAGCTATTTAGTGACACAAATATATCTGCTTGGCTCCATTAAAGCTTTGTGATCTCTCTGAAAGCATCTCGTAAGGATATGGGTAAACATATATTGATTTTTTTCCCCTTTTAATTCTGCTTGCTCAATTTTATTTTATCCTTCCAAAGTAGCATGAGGCACAATGCATAAACATGAGGCCCCGCATTTATAAAACTTGCACTGTTTTTATTAGTTAAAAAGATGGAGTATAAAGAGAGAATGATGATTTGTAGCAAATTCTCATGAATTTAAGATTTTCTTAGTCATGAAACCCAGCTCTACTGAGTTTTGCCCACATAGCATAATGTATTCTACACTTTGGGAACAAACTATGAGATAAATCAACCATGCTAGAACAATATCAAGTGACTTACAGCTGTTCCCAAAGGAAATGGGGAAAAGCTATGAACTAGAGGTTTTCTTGCCCTGGTATCTTCTCTGTGTCATTGGCCAGCCTCTGGTTCTTAGTGAAAGCATAGCCCTGGTAGTTTTTTTGTTCATTTTGCTCTTCTTCTTTTCTTCTGCAGATATCTGTAAAAACCTCAGGGAAACTAGACAAAAATACATCTTTGAGTATCTGTATACAGAGTTTTGTATTCAACATGATTTTCTAGAAGTTGAATGCAACCAGTGAACTGCTTGTTGTCTAGAAAAATCAAGTCAAAGTCAAGTCATTCTTCCTTCTCATAAGGATAACATTCTTTCTGTGTGGCTAAAAAGTTAGCTGAAATGGTATAATTTTAAGTTATCTGAACATAAATAAAAAGGAATAATTTATTTACTTCATGTGATAGTCAACATTAAAGTCATGGGGAACTATGTGTACTGACCTGATGATTTAGCTCCGATATGATGGAATGACAGTGTAAGTATGTAATTTTGCATGTATTTACATATTCTATAAAGGGGGCACTAGTTGTTAGGCCTGAAAATTGATCCTTTTAGAGAGCTAACATATATGGCATTTTGCACGCAATTGAAAAAAACAAGAGTACATAATTCATCTCTCATTTTGTTATAAATATTAAAACAAATAAGCAAAACTAAGTAACTCATAAAGAAGTGTGATATCCAGATGAGCTATGCAGGCCCTCTTGGTAGTGTCTTCATAAACAGGAGCAAAGAAGTACAATTGCTTGTACTTACTTTGCACCAAAATGTTGAGAGAAACATGAACAACAAATTTGCATGAAATTGTTATGCATGACTTTCTCTCAGTGACCCAATGCAATTATTGTCATATTTCTCAATTGTATGCATGCAATAAATGCTGTAGTATATTTTTATATAACCTAAAATACTAATACTCTGTTTATCTTCCTAAAATCGTAATTCCCTTTATCACCCAGTCCTGAGAAAGCGTCGATTATTTCTTCAGATATTGATCATGGGTAAAGATTTATAATCTTGCCACTTGTATGTGTGAAGGTTAGGAAACCCAGTCAGGATCAAATGTGCAGTGTGAATAAGGGGTTAACTGCAGACACAAAAAATAGATACCATTCAATACCTTAAAGAGAGTACTTCGGTGAATAGTCCAGGAAACACATTAAAATATTAACTAAGTAATTCTGAGTAACTGTGTTGTACAGAAATATTAGGTAGAATTCACAGAAGAAAATGTCAGCTTTTTTGCTAGCAAACTGTTTAGAAGTAGTTTTAAATTTCTTAGGTAATCACATGTTAACTCATCAGGAGTGTGTCAAACAGCATAGTCTTGACCGAGCTTTGTGTTTTCTTCTCCTGACTGAGCCCGAAATCCAGCTAAGCTCATGATGACGTTTTTTATGAGCTATGTCTCTGATAACGCTGACCACTCATTTTCCAACAGATCAAGCAAAATGCAGAGGTCATAAATGGTGCCTATGTTGTCCTTTTTTTGTTCCACAAAGCAATGTTTTCCAACCTCTTCTAAGCTGTAGATTCCTCAAAATTTTCTAATGTGATTCCTGTATAGTGGATTTCTTGACAAGGGCTTGTGGTTTTATCTGCTTTTTTTCCTGCCCTTATGTTCTCTGCTTGAGTGAAATAGTTTCTCTGAGGCATTTTATCAGGTTTAAGTAATGCCACAAGCTATGACTACAACGGAAAGGAATATCTAATAGAAGAAAATATCCACATCTCTGTTTCAGCTGAATTACTCACTAGAAATTAGGGTGTCAGAAGTTAAGATTAAGAGCAGGGAAATTAAATGATGATAAAGACAAATCTGATCTTACTTTTAGGCTCTTTTTTCAGGAAGAAAAGGCTCAAATGATCATATTGTTTGTCTATGTGTCTGCTAAACTGTTAAACCTCCACCTCTAAAAGTATGAACCAAATTTGACAGAGGCAGTGGAGGTTGTAGGCAAAGCAGAGGCCTGTGAAACTTTTCACTTTAAAAGTTCACTAATCAATATATATTTCATATTAGGTTGCCTTGAACCTTAATATAAGTGTACCAAAATAGTGCAACAGCAGTAGCATGCAGCTCCATGGTATTGCAAACTCACAGCTAATTTAGAATATGATGGTTAAAGACTAGCAGGTTTATATACATATATATAACAGCATGATGTGCTGCTAATGAATGAATTCAGTAAAACCTAGTTTTGAAGTTTAAAAAAGTGTGTAAAAATGTGTATAGACACTCCCACCACAGCAATCAGTGGTTCCCTGATAGACATATGTATATACCTGCATATGTAGGAGGAAAGAAATTTTTTAATATGCCCACTTGAAGAAAATAAACTGCAGTTTATTCTAAGTGAAAACAGCAGTGAAAAATTTCAGTAATGAAAACTTCAGTTACCATTCTTTTTTTACTACAAAGCTCAGGTTCACTTTTGTGCAAACATTTTTTCCGTCTGATAATGTGGGAATGCCACAATGCTGCATAAATATTTCTTAAAAAAAAAAAAATCAACTCCAGTGCTAAGCTGGACCACAGGTATCTGGAATTTCTGTTCTTGATGATATCTGTGGTCTGTGTAACTATGTAGAGTAGAGCAACACAATCTGTTCCTAATTAAAATGCAGTTGCACACTTGTGCAATTACAGACTATTTCCTGCAAGTTTTCAGGCAAATGTATTTTCATTTTAGGAACCCATGTGTATCCTTTCAGTCCTAAATCACTGAGCTCAGCCTAGTTATTACGCCTATAACACAATTCCTCTCTTCAGTCTTTGGGCAGTTAATAAAAATGATTTAAACCAGGCAACTAGGAAACTGGAAGTGGGGAAAATATTTATGTACCAAAGGCAGCATAATAACTGCTCCTTGAAATAATAGTTTTGGACATGGCGCAGATGAAAATAGTGATGGAAATGTTTCTAACAGACTTGATACTATCTGTCCCATATAATATGTGTGAAGTTGTTAACTAAAGAGCTACTAGCCAGATATGAAATGAGGCAGGTCAAGACATTTCCTAGGAGACTGCAGAATCTTCTCTATAGCGGTTCTCTTTGAACTGCTATAGAGAGGAGCTGAACAGTAGATATATCACGTGTGTAGTTAAAAGACTGGAAAACACTAATCAGGAAGCTTTTCCTGGAACTCAAACTCAATCAAGTGTAATTTTATAGTGAAATTAGGAACTGTGACTGCAAATATTTAGAAGATAGATTTACCATTTTAATAAAGTGGAATCCTTCAAAAGAATTACCAGCATTTATTTTCTTGATCCAAATTTTATCTAATTTCATGCTTATATGCCCATTCATATCCTCATCAAATGCTCAGTAAAATTGCCATTTGATTTGATCTGTGCCTTTAGTCATATTTCATAGAGTTTTCATCTTTGTCTTGCAGAATGCCATCTTTTACTAGTACCAAGATAACCACAACGTGATACTTAGTGTTGCAGCTGTCACCACAAAATATGATATAGTGCACGTGCCCTGTATTTTTATTCCTCTTGACTTTAGATTGATGTGACCTCCTAAGTAAGATTAAAATTCAGACAGTGTTTATTCTAAATAAGAGCTCTTTTCAATCACTCTCAAACTCTGGAAAGGTGAGATAATCCATTACTGAAAAGCACTTAGACTACTTTTAAAGTAATTTCATTCTGCAGTTTCCTTGTATCTTAATCTGATTTGTCTCACTTTTTCTCTTGCCTCTTCTGCCCCTTATAAGCCTAACAATTTTTTGTATGAACAAAGTAAAACCCTGCTGATGAAAGATTTGAAGCTCTTCGGCTATTTTATTTTCCTTTGGAAGACCTTGACCATTTACATTAGGCTGATTCATAGAGACAATGGTGTCTCGACATTTATGGATTGTAGCACCTACTTAAGTGGCCATAGTTCAAGGGTCCATAGCATCTGAGACAAAAACAGGGTCTTGAAGAAAGATAACAATTTTTGAGTCACTTTAACATATTCTGATCAATATTGGTTTATCATTGTAGAACCAATTTCATGACTCTCCAGTGGTTTGGGGTTTTGTTTGTTTTTTTTTTATTTGTTTTACAGATCAGTTGTAGTCATATCAATTACAGCACGTCATCATCAAAGTGTGAAAACCTATAATGTATGTTAAGTTCCTAGAGAATCCTATATTTTCTGTTGAGGGGCGGACAGAAGTCCAGGCTTAGGCAATTGCACAACAGCCAACTGGGAACCTGTGTCTATTTTCTATATCATTTGATATGATTTCAATAGGACTCCATTTTTTCCAATAAAAATTCCTGATTTTTCAAACCACAATTAAAATAGGATTTTGATATCAAATTATATCCTCTTATTTGGAAGAGTATGGAACTTCTGTTATCATTTAGAGTTATAGTTCAACAAAGAACATAAGTCCATTCACGAAATAATTTTTGTTCAACAAAACTTTTGGGCACACACATAAAGATGGTTGACATTAGCCCTAATTTTATACGTTAAGATTGGATTGGATGATTCCCAGAGCAGTTTTTGCAAAACTGAGACCTTAACTTTGAATTTGGACATAAATGCAAAAGTTGAGCAGCTGTTATGGTTTTAGTCATAATTATGACATTCTTGACTATATAAGCATTTCTTTTCAAATACAGAATTTTTAGTGATACTCCACATTTCTTATTAAGTGATACTGTGTATTTCATTGTTATGCAGCTCCGTAACAGTTCTATCTCAAAATATATTTCTTTCTATAGAAGAAACGGCCGTCAGAAATGGGAGACATCATCTTCAGAGCATGTGACATAAATAGAGTACATAAAACAGTAGGCTAATATCCTCCCTTCTTGATGTGAAATTAAACGAAAGCTGAAGAAAAGAGCTTAAGAACATAGCTGTTGTAAATATGATTTTAAAAAAAAGTACAGCTGTAAAAAAGAGGAGACAAATACTCATAAATTCATTATTTACAGGAGAAAATGTAATTCAATTTCAGTTTCTCTGTTTCTCCTTTTTAATAAGGAAATAAAAGTATCAAAAGAAAAAAACCCTGCAGTCTCTGATTCCTGAAAAGAAGGACAAAATTGATTAAATTCTCATTTTGCAACTATTCTTTAAAAGCACAAAAGACTTTTATCTTAATATTTTTTTAGAATAGTTTTTCTGAGATAAAAAAATGTTCAGTTCCATAGCTTGAGTATATCCTCCATAAACTGCATGCTCCATAAGTTCTGAGGCATCCAGTGCATTCATATAGTTGGTTGATTGGTCAACAGTCAAGGAAATCATGGTAGCAGTCAGTACTTTGGACAGTTACATGGCCACTATTCTGGTGTTGCCTCTTGCTCCGAGCACTGCAAGTGTGGTGCTTGCTTTACAGTTGTATTTGCTGAGGGGGTGCCCCATGGTTGTGAAACATCTCAGAAAGACACAGTTAAGCCTCTAGCCTGTCCTATATAGCTGTTATAATGAGCTCTATTTTTAGCTGATCCAAAGAAACAAATAAAACCACCTGGTGATCTCTTATCAGCCCTGATTGTCACTTTTATGTGTGCCAATGAAAGAGATATTACCTCTGATATCATATGCAAAGCAGAGCATCAACAGAGTTCTGTACTATGTTAAAGCTTGAGATGAAAAAGCAATCATTTTCTTCCCTAGGACATATTGTATGAGGTACAGAAGGACTGCTTTATTCCTGAACAAAGATACGTACTTCTGGATCTTCCCATTGGGCAGAAAGTGAGAATTGACTTATTTTCTGTGGGAAAGTTGTAATTGGTTACAAAAATAATACCTCAGTTAAAAGTCTAGAGAGAAATGGTGTGGAGACACCTGAGAGAGGTAGACCTGAATGCATGTACCTGACATGGGAAACCTGAGTGAAGCTGAGTGTGTGCCAGAGATACCGCACCAGGTTATTAAACTGGGTTGTGTATGTGATCAGGGAAAGTGCCCTCTGAGACATCCTCCATACCAAGCACGAAGCTTCAAACAAAAGCCCATTTGTAAATTATTTCTGAGAAAATATGTGATCTTTCCTTTTTTAATTGAAATAAAAGTTTCAATTTCAGAATTCCAAGGTGCTAAAACAGACTTTATTCATACATAAACACTTTGAAAAACTTACCTGCTACCAACAGTTGATTGCGAAAAGCTGAAAGCTAATAAGCAATGATGTTGGAAAATAATGTGCAATCTCCTCCAACTTCTATTGTATATGTATAGCATGCACTGCACAAAAAGGTTTTAGAACAGATGTTTGAATTTTTGTTTCTTGAATTCTTTAAGTGCAAATGTTATTTCACTCAGGTCACTATCTTAATGAATTTTCTGCACTGGAGCCCCAGTCTGGAGTAGCAGTATAGGGATGGATAAAAAACTCTTTAGTAATTCATGAAATTCAGAGTTGCTAGGTATGTTCTATTTTTACTTTAAGGTAATACCATTTTGAAGTTAGTTCTTGATGAAAAACTATGTTTTGTGATGCCTTTGAAGGCCAGTCTCTTTACTTGCACATTCAAAAGGGAACAAAATCCCACAAATCCTATTTGTATTGCACGGTTGTCAAGGTTGAGCTGCCTACGTGATTGTTGATTATTTTTTACACATAACTAAATGCAGTAACTTGAATATTATTCTTAATTACATTGTTTTCCTTTAAGAATCTGGCCATTACCTAAACCATAGTGCTAATTTCAATTTACCCCATGAGTAATTCAGCCATAAAGAAATGTAAAGCTAGAAACTGCTGCTGTAAACAGATTAGCCATGTTTTATAGATGATACTCATTAAGGAAGCTTCCAGCTTCTTTAGCCAGATATACAATCCTCAGACATTCAGCTGTAAAGCTCAGTGGTATAGTCTTCATGAAACATACTCAGGCAAATATTGATATCTGATCAAATGATAAAAGACAGACAAGTGGAGTCAGCACTTCATTCAGAGAACGGTTCAGAAAGATTTGAGTCTTCTCTAGAGGGATTTTGCAGGTCTTATTTTAAGTCAAAGCTCAAAAATCAGAAATACTTTCAGCATCATTTTGACAGACTCTGTGGAATGGTGGTCTTTACCCACTTTGAGCTACTGAATTTCTGGTTGCTATCTATTTCCACAAAATTTAGGAAGTTGCATCCTTGTAGATACCCTTTAACTTCTGGAAATAGGCCCAACAATTTTAATTAGATTTAGTATGTTTCCTTTTTGATTGCACCCAAAGCTTGTGCTGATTTAGGCAACTGAATGGTCATGATACCTCTTTCTTGAAATTAGCACTTTGCACAGGTGGGAAAACTGATCAAAGTTAGTTTTGTCCAACCTTTTACACCTGGAACACAGAGTAAGTCATGGTTGAACAGATCTTATTGTCTGTTCATTTACTTGACAACATAAAAATAAGACTATTCCCATTATCAGTAATATTTTGTTATAAAGACTATCATTGTTCATATTCATATAAATAAAGAAAATTCTCTGTGCTGAGTGATCTTTGTATTTCTGAGTAGTGTCTTTTAGCAATGCCTGCCATAAGTAATTAGGTACAGGGCTTGGGGTTATTCATGCTGCAGAATAACTAAAATGCCTATTAACATTAAAAGCACGATTTCTGTATTAGATTTCTGTAACTATAGCAGTGATCAGATGCATTTTTTCAGATGTTTGACAGCAGATATGGAATGGGTAAGTATGATCTGCATGAATTTTGATAGCATGGGTGCTTGTATGTATGTGCACATGCGTGGACTTTTCCAGGCATTGTGTCCAAAAGAAAGGTCATGCTGGACTGAAATAATCCGTCCAACTCATTTTCTACTTTTTACAGTGAGGTGTGGATTTCTGAAACCTCTGTGGGCTATGCTTTCTTGATAGCCTCCTAGCTTTCTCTGTTTATTTGCAGCATTATTTTAGTGTGTGGGTCTGTCGCTCTGCTAGTTTTCAAGAAACAGCCCACAGGTTATATATTAAATTTAGTATAAACTATTTTGCCAGGGAGAAGAATGGATTCAGTGTGAGAGAGAATATTCTATTCAGCAGTTTTGTTAACTTAAAAGGACCCGTTCATGACCTTGTTACAACAGATCGAAAGAAAATGTAATGTTTCACTTTAACAAGAGATCAAAGGAACAATTAAGATCATCTACTTGCTAAAATTTCAAGAAACTATGATTTAATTAAAATTAAGGAAGTTAATATATTATTACCAGTGTCTTGCTTTTTCACTATTATTCCTGCTATGTAATATATTTCATGAATACAACCATAGACAGGCACTACAATGGGATGCTCTGCTTTCACAATATAAATGCCAAGCCATTGTCTCTGCTATAGTGTTCACTGTAATAGCCAAAGCACAGTGACTTGATAGTCTGCAATCACATCTATGGATTCAATCATCTGCCCAGAAAATGCTTCCGTAACACCAGTATGATGTTTAACTTAATGTGTTTGAATTGGGTTTCATATTCTCATAGGGAAATCACAGAAATGTCAAAGCCTACATGTGGTTTCATTATTAACAATTTTGCTTTCAATCAGGCTGGCAAATGGATCCCTTTTTCCTCCTGGAGTTTTCAGTCTTTGTTGTATGTACTTTGTTGAGGTGACTTGACCCTTTGCCCATAGCATGAAATTACACAGTAGCATTTTCCTCTCTTTGTTTTAATCAGCTGTGATGGTTACTTGAACTTCAATTCTTTCTCAGCGTCTGATACATTGATGTACACTTGCTGTGTGGGATTTCTTGTCTCAATTCATCTGTTTATTGAATCTTTCCAGTCTTTCTTAATGTGAGTTTTGCTGCCATCATGCTATTAGGTCTTACTTTACTATAGAGATTACAACTTGATTTTCAACTTTCTGTTGAACTTCAGTGGGATTTCGATTAAAAAAAAAATTATGTGTTTATGACTCATGCAGGTTACTACTCTCGTTGAAATCTTTTTTTTTTTCTTTTTTTTCTTATATTTTATACTTACAGCCTTTACATAACAGTGGGAAAAGCCTTGAGAGCATCGAGTAAGACAGAAAGGTGGCAGGAATTTAATATTTTTTTCTCAGCTTTGGCATCTTTATGCCAAGCTTGTTGACTCTAAGGCAGCTTCAGTTGCAGCTTGTTCTAGTCTCCATGCCGAGATGCCCACCTAACTGCTTATGGACTTACAGTGATCCGATTTCCTTTTGGAAGCTGGTACAAGGGAATTATATTTTTTATTAGCGAAAATGTATATATGGATGCCTTAAATGCATAAGGCGTTTGAAATGTGTCTTAGAGTAAGCTATTTGCTCTTGCTCCCACTCAGAACTTGGTTTCATCCTCAGGCAGAACAATATTTATTCTTTTTTGGTGTTTTAAAGCTTTTCAAAATTGTGAATGTCCTTCTTATCCAATCCCATTCTTGGCTACTGTTAGCAATTAATTCTGCAAGACTGTACTGGTGTTTGGGCAACAAGTTCTTTTTTTTTTTTTTTTTCTGTATGAAAATGCTGTTCATACCTTAAAATGAATGTACAGCAATTTCCCAAACATGCAATTCTAGAAACACTTTTTTTGTAAAAAGCCAAAGGTATCTGATTATGTGAAAGACACTAATACTATACAAATGGACGTTGTATAAGTATAGGTATAGTGTAACCATACTTACATATGTAAATATTCAAAGTATTAATGGAACCAATGCTTTATGAACATGACTAAGAAAAAATCATGTAAGCACATAAATATTTTTTTCTACTGTTTAGCCAGCTGTAAACACACACAAAAAATCATACACACCAAGAAGATCACCTCCCAAGGTAAGCCTATGAAAGGCTTCTTGTGATGTCCTCTGCACCTGGTAAATGGTGAACACAGGGAAAAAAATTGTCCCTGCTTTGTTAAATACCATGGAGTTCAAGCAGTTAAAAGATGAGGGATAACTTTCACTTATGTGTGATGTTGACACATAGCAAGAGGAATGAGAAATTAGTCCAAGAGGAATGCGAACACTAAAACACTAGCAATTTAAGTAAAGCTGAAACAGGGCTGAAAGGTGAGGATATGGGACTCTGGAGAATGGAAGGGACTTCTTTTCTCCAGTCATTCTTCATCTTTTGTGGATCATATGAATCATGTCTTGGGAATAATGTCAAAACAACCAGGTGAGAAATCGTATCACGGTAAGAGGCAGAAGGAACTGACACCCCAAAGATTGGGCAATGGAGGAACCATATCCACAGACAAATGTAACAGACCGGGGTATCCAAACTTAACTGTGACAGGACTGCAAAAGCAGGGAAAGCCAAGAACAAGCAAGAACAAACATAGTAAGGACAAGTAGAAGGGTCACAGCAAGGAACAGTTGAAGGAGACCAGGCTATGTGGGAACTGCTGAAAGGATTCAAGCACTGGAGGTCCAAGAACAGACTGTTCTGGATGGGAAGACAAGCATCCAGATGGGAAACTATAACCCCTGACTATTTCCTAGGCAGATGTTACCATATTTAGGGAAGGAAAGCAAGAGCAAGAAAAATTTATTTCTGCTAAATTCTGATTTCTCCAGTCTCCCTCTTGTCTTTGAGTATCATTGGAACCAGTCTGCTATTGAGCAATTAAGCAGTGCTTCCCAAATAGCACAGTATCAAGAAACTGTTGGCTTTCAATAAATAGTCATGAAAATGTGTTGGTGACAGATTGCAAAAAAAAAAAAATAATAATAATAATAATAACTTGATACACCAATGACAGGCAAAAATAGTAGCTAAGAGAAAGCCAAAGTGCTTGGATAGAATATAGAAAAGTAGACTTCAGAAATGGATAGAGTATTTGCCAGATTCCTGGCAGCGAAGTGAAGAAAAGGTTGGAATTAGAAGAAACATTGCAATTCAGGGTTTCTTTCATCCTGGCAGGGGTGGTATTGACTTGCCTCCTCACCTGCATCACATACCACAAAATTAAAATCAAGGAAGCTGCTGACAAAGCAGAGTTAGAACTTTAAGTATGGGAACATTTTTATAACTCTTTAATATAACCATAAAAAAACCCATCTTCCACTTATTTTGAGCCAAATTTAGTGTTCTGGCATATATATTATCCATCTGCTGATGTATCAGCAAGGCATCTAAAAATTGCTACAGGAAAAAAAAAAAAGTTGGAAACTGCAAGGCTCAGACATGATGACATTAAGTAGAGTTTTGAAGAATGAGTTAAATGTGACCAGGGACTATACTACTATCTTCTATGTCCTGAGATATTCACAGCTACATTCTCCCTTAATTCTGAGAATTACCCTGCTACAGGGTTCCATGTTTATTTTCTTCACATTTCGAGCACAGCAACCAAGGAATAATGATAAGCAGCTGCATTTCTGAAGTCTTCTGTGTTGAAATATAACCAGTGTAGGCCATTCTTCTCCTATTGCAAAAGCAATAAAGTCATGCAAAATAAGGAAAGTCTCTCAACATGGAAATAGAACTTTAGGAGAAAAAGGACTCATGGGCTAACAAATAAGAATTAACTACCTGCTTCCAGAATGAAGGTTTATTATTAGGCAGGATGGAAAGCTTTCCACAGGTATAAGAGCATATGCTTTTATTCGAGTTCATTTCATTACACATGACACTGTAGGGAGAAAATTCAAACTGAAATGGTTGAACTCTAATTCCATTGAAGCCTGTGGTAGAAAATCCCATTGAATTTAAGAGAGGCACATTTAAGCCAGTACGTGAACACATGTGGAAACCTCTTTCTTTATGCTCTGAGAGTTTTTCTAGGCTCTTTGAGTGTTTTTGATATGGTGGATAAAGCAAGAAAACGCTGAACATAAATGCAGCATGTGCATTGTAAATGTTAAGGAGTTTAGATAGCAATTAAAAAAAAAAGTAAAAAATTCTGATGCAGCCTGTTAGTATCGACATCACTAGCTTTTCACTTCCCATCTGTGTTTCTCTAGCAATAACCACCTAATGTCGTATGAGGTATGAATTCGTGCATGATATTCCTCTTGCTTATTTTTGGCCTTCGCTAATAATTAAGAAGGATGGAGAAACAGAAGTAGTACTTAGATTTTCCTCATGTCACGTAAAATTTAACAGTCAGTACTCAAAGACAGGTAGCCAGATCAATCAAATGCAACCAGCAAAACCCAAGATACTACGATACAGTTCCCTTCAGTGATGATTGGACAGTACTTATATAAGTAGCAGCACAGAACAGGCTATCAGACATCATTTCTGCACACCTGATTCTTACAAAGTGGGAGCATGTTTGCAAGGCAGTGGAGTTTGCTGCAATCTTGTGTACCCAACCTATGGGAGACTCCCCTTTGTCTATTAGTCATGGTCATCTTCACTGATTACACACACAGTTAAATTATGCAATCGTATACACAGGGTTGTATTTTCTATGGAAGTGTCCCATTTGCTTCGATAACCCATCTATTCTGTGGATAATCCATCTGTGTATATTTTCTTAGGTGACCTGTTTGTCTTGTGAACCGTCCGTTCTCAGATAACTTGGTCATTTGCAGACCATATATCAAAATATATCTTTCTTCAGATGCAGATAAGTGTGCTGTTAATATATGATAATTTACTGATGTTTTTCCAATGAGGTTCATGGTAGCCTTAATACTTTCCTGGTCACGTGTACATTCTCACCTTGGGTTCTAAGATATCTCAGGGTTAATGTAAATTCAAGTTACACAGGAATAGTAAAAGAATGGTGTATGTGTGTGATTATTCAACTATAGAACCTTTCTAACTTCTTGTTATTAACTTCTTCACATTTATCAAGCAGCATTAGTGTTAAAGGTAAGTACCAAATTTGTTTAATTACATTTATTCAGCTCTCTTCAGTATACAGTACACAGGGACCTGCTATTTTCCTTTCCATATCGAGTTATGCAATGAGAAAGTGAGAGAGAGAGAAAAAGGGGAATACATAGAGCAATGATGACTTGATATCATTGAAGATGCCTGGACATTTCAGTGTACATTTAACTAAAAAGTATATATGCACATGCAGATGCAGACTTTTTTTTTTTCAAATAGGAGTTTCCAGAAAGCATGTGCTGTATATTTTCACTGGGAAAAAAAAAAAAAAAAAAAAAAAAACAGTATATTGCAATAACCCATTTAAACAATGTATGCTCATCCTTTTTTTTGTTTTTTCCTTATTGTTTTCTGTGTCTGTAATTGATATTAAACAGATTAGTAAACCAAGGGAATATATCTCAGGGCCCTGAGGATACCAGGAGGGCTTAGTCTCCATGACCACCCTCACCTGGGACACCCACACATGCACCCTCTGCCAATGGCCCAGGGTATCAATTTCAGCTCAGGCCCCTGACCCTAGTCCTTGCCTGAGCTTTGCTGTAGGTAGGTCTGTGTCCACCCCTGTCCCCTACTGATCCTGACTTGTTGGTTGAGCTCCTTGGATTGATCATGGACCCGACTTGACACTTTGCATCTTTCTGGTAATTACATGACTGTGATGGGGACGTGTTACTGTCACCAACTCTGCTCTGCTCCACAACCTTTCTGGGCAACCTGCTCCAGTGCTCTGTTACTCTCACAGTAAAGATGTTTTTCTTTGTGTTCAGACAGAACTTCCTGGGTTGCAGTTTGTTCCAGTTGCCTCTTGTCCTATTGCTGGGCGCCACTGGAAAAGAGTCTGGCCCCATCCTCTTGATACCCTCCCCTCAGCTATTTATACACACTGATAAGATCCCTCCTCAGCCTTCTCTTCTCCAAGCTGAACAGGCTCAGCCCTCTTGGCCTTTCCTCAGTTGAGATATTGCTCCAGTCCTTTCATCATCTTCGTAGCCCTTTGCTCCAGGAGCTCCATGTCTCTCTTATACTGAGAAGGAGCCCAGAACTGGACACAGTACTCCAGGTGTGGCCTCACCAGGCCTCCTGAGTAGAGGGAAAGGATCACCTCCCTCGACTTGCTGGCAATGCCCTTCCTAATGCAGCCCAGGATACCACTGGCCTTCCTGGCCACAAAGGCACATTGCAGGCTCATGGGCACCTTGCTGTCCACCAGCACTCCCAGGTCCTTCTGCACAGAGTTGCTTTCCAGCAAGTCAACCCCCAGCCTGTACTGGTGCGTGGGGTTATGCTCCCCAGGTGCAGGACTCTACACTTCCCTTCATTGATCTTCCTGAGATTCCTCTCTGCCCATCTCTCCAGCCTTCTGAGGTCCCTCTGAATGGCAGCACAGCCGCTGGGTGTATCAGCCACTCCCCCTAGTTTTGTATCATCAGCAAGCTTGTCAAGCTGCTGTGTCCTTTCATCCAGGTCGCTGGTGAATATGCTGAACAATCTTGGACCCAGAATTGACCTCTGGGGTACACTGCTAGTTTCTGGCCTCCAAGCAGCCTTTGTGCCCCTGACCACAAGCCTCTGAGCTCTGCCATTCAGCCAGTTTTCAGTCCACCTCACTGTCCACTCATCAAGTCCCTACTTTTTCCGCTTGTCTAGGAGGATGGTATGGGTATTGAAAGCCTTCCTGAAGTCAAGGGAGACAGCAGCCATGGCTCTCCCCTTATCTACCCAGCCAGTCATCCCATCAGAGAAGGCTATGAGGTTGATTAAGCACTATTTCACCTTGGTGAATCCATGCTGACTACTCCTGAGCACCTTCTTGTCCTGCCTGTGCTTGGAAATGGTGTCCAGCATGAGCCGCTCCATCAGCTCTGCAGGGATGGAGGTGAGGCTGCCTGGCCTGTAGTTCCCTGGGTCCCTCTTCTTGTCCCTTTTGAAGACTGGAGTGACATTAGCTTTCTTCCAGGCCTCAGGCACCTCTCCTGATTGCCATGATCTTTCAGAGACGATCGAGAGTGGCTTTGCAATGACATCAGCCAGCTGCCTCAGTGCTCGCGGGTGTATCCCAGTCAGGGCCCACGGTCTTGTGTATGCTCAGTTTGCTTAAGTAATCCCTAACCCGATCCTCTTCCACCAAGGGAAAATCTTCCTTTCTCTAGACTTTTTCTCCCTGGTCTCCAGGGTCTGGGATTCCTGAGGGATGATCTTAGCAGTAAAGACTGAGGGCAAAGAAGGCATTCAGTATCTCTGACTTCTCTGTGTCCTTTGCCACCAGGGCCTCTGTCCCATTCAGCAGTGGGCCCACATTCTCTCTAGTCCTCCTTTTGTTCTCCATATATTTTGAGAAGCCCTTCTTCTTGTCCTTGACATCCCTCACTAGATTAAACTCCAGATGGGCCTAACCCCATCCTTGCAGACTCTGACAACGTCCCTCTATTTTTCCCAGGTTACCTGTCCCTGCTTTCACATTCTGTATACTTCCTTCTTCTATTTGAGTTTTGCTTGGAGCTCCTTGTTCATCCACGCGTGTCTCCTGCCTCCTTTGTTCAACTACTTGCTCAGTGGGATGGACTGTTCTTGAGCTTGGAGGAGGTGATCCTTAAATATCAACCAGCTTTCTTGGACCTCTCTTCCTTCTAGGGCCCTATCCCATGGGATTCTTCCAAGAAGGTCCCTGAAGAGGCCAAAGTCTACTCTCCTGAAATCCAAGGTTGTGATCCTGCTCTTTACCTGGCTCCCTCCTCTCAGAATCTTGAATTCCACCATCTCATCATTACTGCAGCCAGAAGTTGTTCAATAGAATCCAAAGCACTTATGATGCAATGCATTTTAGCTTCTAGAAAATGTTTTTTTAAAAAAAGAGAGAAAGAGAGAGAGAGAATTTAAGTTATATATTAGAGTCATTCTTATTTTGAGCATTCCTGTCTTTTTATTTTTGGGGAAAAATGATAATTTAGTAGAAGCTTAAAACCTGAAAAAATGATAATTTCAGGGAAATCTGTTGGATTATTTGTCTTCAGTTCAAGCTTAACTGACAGCATTCAAATCTGTTTTGCAAGATGGCATATTTTGTAAGTGCTGGTCTAAAGAACTACTGGACAGAGCTGATGAAAATTTTGCAGAACATATTGTGTCAGACTTAATGTAAGAACATCTCATGAACAACCTTTCATCCACAGTGGGTGCAGTCATAATACTGCCTGTCTAAATATATTCAAAAAAGAAACAGTCAACAGCTGGAAGAGGATGAAAGCAAAGGAAAGAAAAGTTTTTCCTACAGAAATCATTCTGTCAGGGGGCCAGGACAGTCTTAATACTCTTTTTTTTTTGAAGTCGGTGGAGTTATACTGACCTATATCAGAGGGAACTTCACCTGTACTCTATACAAAATGGAATAGATTTTTAGTTGTTTGAATCGCCATACAGCATCTTTCACCTTCAGAGCAAGGGAAATGTTGATTCTATATTTATATCAGCCTATGCATTGGCTGTAGATTTTCTTTAAATTGAAACTATTTTGTGACTATAGATGAAATTGAAGGAATGCGTTTTCCTTTCTTTCCCATGGCTGTTTCCTTAGTGATGGCATGATGGAATCAAGTGACATGGTTTAGCAGCAGGAGTGTGGGGAAGGACATGACTCCCTGTTATCTTGTCTGTTCTGCACTCCCTCCTACTTTTCAGAGGTTATCATCAATTTGATAGCTTTTGGCACCATTTTATATAGATGTATAATTTATTACTCAAGCTGCTCAGCATGGTGCTGCAGACCCCAATTTTTATCTTTCTCTTTTTTGAAATAAAATTGAAAAAAAAAATATCTTGCTACCTCTGAACTCACATTAACTTTGTTTAGGTCTGAGTAGGTGCTTTTCAATGTCCATGAAGCTGTTTGTAAAAGGTTACCTAAATGCCCAAGAAAGAAAAATGAATAAAAGACTTGAATAGCCTATTTAATACACTGCCTTGAGTTTGAGATTCACTTGGTGGTGGTTTTCACAAAGGAATACACTGTGAAAAACATTTCTTCCTGATTGTTTATTTTAAAATAGATATGTCTCTTCTTCAAAAGAACCAGAATGATATAATCAATACAAAACTAGCTTGCAAACAACAGATTAAAAATGGAAACAGTTTTGGGAATTAGTTTCTAAGCAGCTGTTGATACAAAAATCAGTCACCTTAGGGGCATGTTTATAGAAGGCAAAACAGGTGATTTTAAGACAAAAATTAAAAATAGGAGAATGTAGGAGAGGGCTAAAATAGATCATGCTGTGATCTAAGGTAAAATCACTGCAGGCTTTTGATTAATAAGGTAATATTTGCATAGCATGAGTACACAAATAGAAGTACAGAAGTGCCTGGTGTTTTCAGCTGATGGAAGAATATCATTGCTGAGCTCTGTAATGAAGTTAATTGAATGCAGTTTCTCTCTTCTTTATGGAAGTCATCAATATCAAAGTCTGTTTAGTAAGATCCAGATTTTACAGATATTTCAGAAAGCAAATTCCATACATTTCAGCATGAGTCAAAAATCACCTCTCTCTCAAAAATTCGACATTGAAAGTTATATCCTGCAACACTTGGAGTGATTAGTCCCTTATTTCCTAACATCAGGGGAGGATCACTTTCAGAATACAGCGCTACTTGTGTGTGAAGGTACTACAAGCCATGCCTGAAGCACCTGTGCTTGAAAGTTTCTGGGGTTTGGAGGTTTACTTTTTTTTGCTATTTAATTAGTTCCATGAAAAACACCTCACAATATATATATTCCAAGTCTGCACATCCCGTGTGTACATATGTATTATGATAGTGCCACGTATTGTTAATGGAAAGCAAAGCCAAGGAAATCGTATCAGCACGTGACGGTAGATCTGAACAGATATCATTAGAGCTGGTTGCAAACTGGTGTTCCTGCTTCCTAGGATAAACTCAGACATTAAGAAAATAAATGCTCTAAGTTCTTCAGAGGAACAAAATAATAAACGGTAATTACTTTAAGCTGGAAATTTGAAACCCCACTTTGTTTTGGTTCTTGAAACTGTTTTCTCTGGAATCTTTAGAATTTTGTCATTTAGACTGCTAAACCACTTGGGAAGACTAATATCAACTTCTCAGGTTTCTCAGGTCCCAGAAGAGTTCGGTCTGGAAGCCATATAACCTCCCAGGCTACACAACCTTCATGCAAACCTTCCTTGAAGCTGAGATCTTTGCAAGCCCTGGGGACCTTGGTTAATGAAAAGGCAAAAATTTGGAAATCCAGAATTCCTATAATATCTTTTCAAATACACTGCTAGTAGTCTGGCAGGTGACCTAGCAAAATATAAGAAAAAAATTCTCTAAGCAACCTACCTAAGCTGGGCTGCTGGAATGTTGTCCCAGTTCAGTGGAAACTGAAGTCTGGTCACTCAGAATTAAACAATAGAAGAACATCCTATTGGAAAATCTCTGGGCAGTTTCAGCCAGTGTGACTAACTTCTGCTAAAGGTTGCCTTATGATACCATTCTCCATAAAATTTGGCTTGGTTTATTTTGCAATTGCTGCTGTCTATGACCTATTGTAGGTTGGCATGGTAACACTAACAAGCATATAAACACAAAGTTCTGAATTAAAAAGTTATTTCTTTACTAGAAAAATAAAATAACTGGAAAAGACAAAAGAATACAATATATTAAAACCACTATAATTCTAGGATTTCTTCTCAGGACATTAAAGAACTAATCTAGATAAAACAGAAGAGAGGGCGGTGGAGGTGAAGGTGGAGGTGAAGATGGAGGTGACAGACAAGACGAGACAAAATGAGAAAAGGAAAGAAAAGAGAATGCTAACTGTAGGTCTGAGAAACATATACTTTCTTATATTTCATCTCTGAGTTGTCGTTGACTTAATTTGATGTTTTACCAGACTACAGAGACTCACAGAATAGCTGACATTGGAAGGGACCTCTTGAGCTCATCTAGCCCAATCTAGTGCAATCTAGTCCAATTTCATCAGGGGCTCAAAGCAGTGTCAGCTAGAGCAAGTATCTCGGGACTGTGTCCAGCTGAGTTTTGAATGTCTTCAGGGATGAAGACTCCACGATATCTCTGGCAACCTGTTACAGTCTTGACCATTCTCACAATAAAAAAGTCTTTCCTTCTGTTTAAGTGGGATTTCTTATATTTCAATCTGTGTCCAGTTTGTCTAACTGCATGAGATTCATGTTGGCCTATTTCTTTAGCCTGTCAGGATCCCTCTGAAGAGCAGTCTGACCATCTGGTCTATCAACCACTCCTCGCAGTTTTGGATCATCTGCAGACTTGCTGAGGGTGCACTCTGTCTTATCATCCAAGTCGTTAATGAAGTCATGAAAATAATGAATAATGAAGCAGTATGAATAAATTTGAATATATGAATAATAAACAGTATGAACAATAATGAGTAATGAAACAGTACCGGACCCAGTATCGGCCCCTAGGGTACATTGCTGGAGATTGGCCTCCAGCTGGACTTCATGCCACTGGTCACAACCTTGTCAGCCTGGAGGTTCAGTGAGTTTTCAGTCCACCTCACTGTCCATTTATCTAGCCCATGTTTCACCAGCTTGTCTATGAGGATGTAATGGCAGCTAGTGTTGAAAGACTTACTAACGTCATGATAAACAACATCCACTGCTCTCCTGTCATTTACCAAGCCAATCATTTTATTATAGAAAGCTGTCAGGTTGGCCAGGCATGATTTCTGCTTTGTAAATGCATGCTGTCTATTCCCAGCCTCCTCCTTGTCTTTCATGTGTCTGAAAATGGTTTCCAGGAGGATTTGCTGTTCCCAGAGTTTGAGGCAAGGCTGACTGGCCTGTAGTTCCCTGGTTTCTCCTTCTTACCCTTCTTGAAGATAGGAGTGACATTTGCTCTCTACCACTCCTCAGGAACCTCCCCCATTTGCCATGGCCTTTCAAAGGCAGTCAAGAGAGACCTCACAGTGACATTGACCAGCTCCCTCAGCACTTGTGGGTGCATCCCAACAGGGCCCATGCACTTGTGTATGTCCGGTTTGTTTAAATGTTCCCTAATGTGATCCTCCTCCACCAATGGTAAATTTTCCATGCTCCAGTCTTTCCCACTGGTCTCAGAGGCCTGGGATTGCTGAAGGTCAGTCTTATCAATAAAGGCCAAGGCAAAGAAGGCGTAAATCAATCTTCTCCATGTCCTTTGTGAACTGGTGCCCTGCCCCATTCAACATGGAGCCCACATTATCCCTAGTCTTTTGCTGGTGATAAACATGTAGAAGCTGTTAAGGGATGTATAAGGGCCTGGGACCCAGTGATACCTCCTAACCTCGCTGCTGGAGCCCAGCTTGGTGTGCTCAGTGACTTGGACGTCTCTCTGTCCCAGGCCGGTGGATGCAGCTGCTGCTCTCCCATTTGCAGGTTTGCAGGTTCACCACAGGTTCAACAGCAGTGTGGCTGAGCATGTATCACTGAGACACAGACGCGCACACATACAGAGGACACTGACATGGCTAGCTTCACAGACTGCCACAGACAAGGCACAGCCTTCAACAACACCCGCATATTACTACCAAAACTCACATAAAATATGAGCGCACACAGCCCAGTCCTCTTCCTCCTCTATGGCTAGTAAAGATTAAAGTTCAGTACTGATAGCAAACATGGCCTCACTGTCGAAGTCACAATAACATTCACATTCATGGATCCCTCAGATATCTGTCCAATATCCCTGCCCAGATCCTGGGCCATCTTACAGCTATTCAGGCCTCCTACTTGCCAGCTGGTCCAGCTTGATTCTCCAATTGCCGATCTGAATTCTCTCACTCCTGTCTGCCCAGGTGCTGGCACCTAGTCCTTATAACATCTACAGGATAGAGAGTGAGACTACATAGAAAGATAATTAACAAAGGATTTAGTAATAAGACAGAATAGACAGCAGGGCACAGGGCTTGGTTAGACAAGTGTACCGACCAGCTGCTACTTACACACAACCAGCTCCTTGTATACTGTCTCCTCTCTAGTCCCCTCTCTTTGTTCCTTCCCAATCCTCTTCCCCAAAATATTCCTTAGAAAGTTTCACAGTCCCATAGAACCTACTTTTATCTAAAAATCCTTATATTCCTCTCATGTCCTCCTTCTTTACAAAGTCCAGGTTGGCCATGCCTGCAGTTTCTTAATGGTCCATCAATTAGCAACTGAAGGATTTGCTTTATGTCATTGTCTACCTTATCCCTTGTCTACCAGGTTTTATGTCTCTATGTGTCTTGTTTTATTGATTTCCCCTTTACTTATTGTGCTCCTTGCACTGAAAAGATCCTTGATTGAATAACCTTAATAATGCAGATGCTCTCACATTCCACATACCATTACAAGAGCCTTCTTTGTTACCATTCACATCCCTTGCCAAATTCAACTACAGCTGGGCTTTGACTTTCCTAATCCAGTCCCTGCAAGCTTGGACAGTGTAACAATATTTCTTCTGTGTCACCTGCCCCTGATGCTATCTCCTGCACAGTTCCTTTTTATGTTTGAGTTTTGTCAGGAGATCCTTGTTTGTCCATGAAGGCCTCCTACCTCCTTTGCTTGACTTCTTGCTTGTTGGGATGGATCATTCTTGAACTTGGAGAAGGTGATCCTTGAAAATCAATCCTCATTCCTGGACCCCTCTTCTCTCTCCATAGGATTCTTCTAAGAGGAACCCTGAACAGGCTGAAGCCTGCTCACTCAAACTCCAGGGCTGTGATCTTGCTACTTGTCTTGTTCCCTCCTCACAGGACACTGAACTCCACCATCTTATGGTCACTGTAGCCAAGGTTACTTCTGACTTTCACATATCCAACCAGTCCTTCCTTGTTTGTAAGTATCAGGTCCAGCAGAGTATCTCTCCTCATTAGCTTCTTGATGACCTCTCTTAGTAAGTTATCATCAGCACATTCCAGAAACCTCTTGGATTGCTTGTGCCTGTTGTGATGACCTTCCATCAGATATTAGAGTGGTTGAAGTCCCATGAGGACTAGAGCCTGCAAATGTAAGACTCCTTCCAGTTGTCTGAAGAAAGTCTCTTCTATTTCTTCCTGATCAGGTAGTCTGTAATAGACACCCATCATCACATCTTCATGGTGATCTGCCCTCTAATCCTGATCCATAAATTCTCAGTTGGCCCCTCACCCATCCCTAGGCAGACCTTCATGCATTCCTGCTGCTCTTTCACATAAAGGGTGATTTCTTCTCCTTCCTATCCTGGACTGTCCCTCCTAAAGAGCCTGTACCCATCCTTTGAGCAATCTGGTCATAGGAGCTAGCCCACCATGTTTCCATGATCCCAATGAGATCATAGCTCTGCAATGGCATGCAGATGTCTCTTGTCTCCTGCTTGTTCCCCATGTGGCATAAACTACTGTACAGGTATTTCAGAGGGCCATGCAGTTATGCTGATTTTGCAGACAAAGGTATGAGAGCTTTTCCCATGAGAGTGTCCTGCAGGCACTCCTTATTTATAAGCAGATGCTCAAGGCGGTCCACCTTCAGTCCGGTATTGTTGATCATGAGGTCTCTTCTGTCCAAATCAACTTGCACACTTTGCTTGCTACCCCGGAACACCATTTCTTCATGTGATTATTGTCTGGCATCTCCCTCCCCATCATTTCAGGCTGTCCAGTCTGTTGGCAAAGATGCTTTTGCCCCACTTTTTGAGGCAGATGTCATCTCTTCCTAGAAGGTCTCAATCCTCAAAGAGGGCTCTATGTTCATAAAAGCTGAATGCCTGTTGCTGACACCAGCTGCAGAAGCATGGTTGATCTTCAAGATCTGTCTGCTCTTCCTCAAGCCCTTCCCCCTCACTGTCAGGATCAAGAAGACCACCTGTGCCTCCATGCACTTGACCATTACCCCCAAAGTCATATAGTCATGCTCTTTCCAGCTCTCCCCTGGCAATATTGTTGATGCCCTCATGGAAGAGCAGCAGGCAGTAATAATCTTAGTAATAACCTTAGGGCCAGATGAGCCCCAGAAGCCTCTCCACAATGTCCCAGGTCTGAGCAGTAAACCTCCCTAAATGACAGGGCAGGTTGGTAGATGGGGGTCTCCATCACCCGCAACAGGGAGTCTTCCACTACTATCACTCGCTGCTTCCCCTCGTGCCTCTGAGCTCAGGCTCAGCTGGCTCAGATGCTTCATTCAGCAGTGCTCCCAGCCCTTTTTCTGCTGCCAGGGCACTGAATCTATCCTGCAGTTATGTATCTGCAGCCTTCCTCCATTGCCAGAAGTCAAAGGCTTGCAGTCTTCATCATCATGGAAGTCTTCATTTCCTGGCTAGATAAGCTTGGACTCTGGCTGTGCCTTCTTTGGTACAATTGCGGGTTCAGGCTCCTAAAGGTGCAGGGTCTTGAAGAAGATCTGGTCAGTCTTTCTCATCATCTCTGATACTGCGCAGCACCTAAAACAAAAAGCACAGTAACAAGGCACAGTAATGTGAGGCTAGAATTTCAGAGATATTCAATGTCATTTGTACCACAGATCGTTTCCAGTGATAGCAGAGTTAGAAAAATCTATTATTATACCACTGGCATGACACATTTAATGAAAGAAAAATTATTTGCAAAATTTAAGTTACAGTTGACTTCAGTGTAAGCAATTTCATCCTGTTTAGCTAGGAAGTAGCTCTAGTGCACATCAGAAGTATTTACTTTTTCTTAAGACATAGCCTACTTTACCGCAAAACTTTGCACTTGCGGTTACACTTGCAGTTCTAGTTTTGCTCTTTTGATCAATGTTGCCATTATGTAAATGTTTTTTCAAAGCAACCTACATAAAAAGTAAGTTTTATTCTCCTTTTTGTATTTGAATGATTTTCTTAGGAAAGTTCAGGTGTAATTTCATTGAAGTACTACTCCCTGCTTGATTTAAATCAGTGTGTTCCACTTATTTCAGGATTTCTTCTGTTTCTCACTCTAAAAAATAATTGTCTTAAGTGGGTATTCATAAGGAAAAGCAGTACACTGATTTCAGCAACATCTGATAGACTGCAGGTAGACCGGCTATCTGTATCTGATAGACCAGATAGACAGAAATCTTCTAGATCTCCAAATTTTAGTCTAGTGCAAGATGCTGAAACATCTTTATCCATGTTGATCGAAGTCCTCACAATTGCAGAAGATAATTGCTTTCCAGCTTTTGTAAGCAGGCATCAAAAAGCTCTACTTTTCCTAACAGGGTATGACAAAAGTGCTGTACCAAACAGTTGTTTTGCTTGCCATGCGTATCAATAGGATCTGTAACTCAAGGCTAAGAGTGACATTGTCTTCCATTTTCTAAAATTTTTATTTACCGTGTACCAATAAAATGACTTGTCACCATCCTAGCTTAGCATGAAGCTATTGGTGAAACATATTATGTTCCACAGATTTGTGATTTTCTACATTTGTTTTTCATGACCTTGCAGGTTTCTAAAAGGTATGAATGAGACTGAAACTCTTTCAGATTGAACACACATGGGTTTAGAGGGAATCCTGAACCTTGGTGATGCTGAACTTGAGAAGTCTGGAGTGTGATATCACTTCAGTACTGACAAGCATGTAAAAATACATGGAGTGAGTGAGTGAGTGCACTCTTTGCACTGATCCAGGACTCTTTCTTCCAAAGAAAGCAGGTAGAAAAGGGAACGACAAGTAAGGTGTCAGAATGTCCAGGTTAGGAAAGAATAAAAATATTAGTCTATTTTAGATATAAGAATAATATAAAATACAAAAATAATTTTTATATAAAGGTAATAGTCTATTTTCCAAACCTGCTTCTTCTCTGAACACAGTGTGTTTGAAGCCTCATTCTTGCGGGCATGGTTTCAGTTAGCTCAGCAGTTCTGAGAGTTTCAGCAAACTCTGCACAGCCTCCTGTGGGTCCTTAGGAATTTCTAATTCTGTGACTTTGGAGACCTGAATATGCATCTGCTCTTTGTTCTTAGCAGTTTCTCAGCTTTCCTTGCACTGCCAGTTCCCAGATCCTAGCTGATACTTCATACCTAATCCTAGCCCAACCCTCACCCTGCCTTACTCTGAGCTGATCATGCTCAGTCACTCTCAGAGAAGCTCAAATCCTCTCCATCCGGAGGATACCACCTGTCCCAGCAACTCTTCTCAACTGAACATAATATATAAACTGAAAACAAACAAATCAAATTATACTGTCTATCATGGATTAAGTAAGAAAAAAGTGATTCTTTCTTTGTTTATTCTTCTATTCCTTAAAAAAATATACATCTGTTTTGTTTTAAGGAATGTTTGTTACTTAAGTTGCCTCATCACTATGGACCTTCTTGATGATCTGTGAGCTGTGTCTGACATTGGTTAGTATCTGTAGGTCTCATGCTGGCCCTGACTCTGACATGTGCTCCTGCCTTGACCTCACACCTGACTCATCGTCACAGATGTCTGATCTAGACTCTTGGTTGAACCTTACTACCATCCCCAGGCCTTATCTGATCCCCTTGCTAGTGTACTGTGGGGCTGGGTCCTGGCTGGTGAGGCCCCCGCCCATGGTACCATGCCATGGTATCATGCCTGCTTCTGGTTCCCTTCCTTTAGGCAGCAGTTGACCCTTGCTGTGTCCTGACAAGAGGTTGACAAAAGGCTTAAAAGAAAGTTCCTGCTTCTTCTTTCCAGCCTTCAAGATTCATAGTTTCTTCCAACAAGAGATTCTGTTATTCCACACCATTCTTCAGCATATTTTTCTGCTTGTATCACTATTGGCTTCATCAGTACAACTAAGCCATACATACTCTTGTTTTGTTATAGTCTAAAACCTGTTCCTCTACAAGTTCATTCAAATTAACCAATAAATGGTTATCTGTGTTTATAGCCTGAGGGCCTCTGGTTTCTTTCTATGCCTGCACTTTCAAGCCACAGCTTTCCTCCAGCATTTTGACATCCTTCAGGAGATGGTCTCTCACTGATGTTTTCTCAGATAAGTTTCTTAACAACCTTAGCACATTTTAGCCATTTATGGCATGAGAGACTTTTTTACTATAGAGTTCCTAGGTTTCTCAGAGTCCCTGGAGATTCATGTTACCTAGCAGTGGCAAAAGACTTATGTACATCCAGTGACAGACACATTTCTAACTACTTGTTACTATCATTAGTATAATTATGGTAATGTTATTAGCATGAATTAGAGTTTTGCTCTTTCCAGGAAGAAGGTGAATTAGACAACTCAGAATGGGACGTCAAACAGCTGGTAGTGTGAACGAGAAGCAGCAGAACCAGTCACTTTACACAAAGCAGATATAATCAGCCTCCTCCTTTCATTATTCTTGAGGGTTTAAATTATTTAATTATTTTTTGCACAGTGACATCATTTCCATAGAAAGCACAACTTGATTAAAATCCCAAAATGACATTTTGGCTGGTGGCTTATAGGACATGAATTCCCTGAAGCGGAAGACAGAACTGAACAACAATGTCTCAGTATCACACAGAAAAGCTTCTCAGTTCATGTAGTTTAAAGCAAATCAGGACCGAAACAGATTAGGATTAAAAAATACTATGTAATCAACTGGCAATCAGGAAGCTATATATACCAAATACTAGACACTTGCAAATGTTAATAAGCACCTACAGATTTCTAAACACTCTTCTAAATACCCTGATGTAGTAACCACACACACAAGAGTTACATGCAAACATGCAGGAACCTTGTCTTCTAGATGTGTCTCATCTCTTTGAAAGAACTTCCCCCTACTCATCTTTACAGTAAAACAATTATTAAACAGTTATTTCAGTTATTAAATTTTGCTTGCTTTGCCTATTAACGTATTTAACTTGCACACGATGGACAATCATTGGTGTGTTATAAATTCATTTAATAATAACAGATGAATTTGATTTTTCTTTCAGTGGTCTCTGGGTATCTTTTTGGCTTGGCATATCACTGATATATTGTTATGGTTTAACCTTGTTCAGCAAATACAAGATTTTGTGTCTCACTAATATTCACCCCAAGAGTGTACTGTACAAGATATGTCGGGGAATTGTGTTCTATTGCTTATTTATGTAAATTCCTCCCTCAATCTATTTTATGATAATGCCTTTTTTTTAGATTACAGAATGCACCTTGGTGCCTTACATGCTATCTAGCACCCTGGCTTTTTATTGTTATTATTATTATTTCGAGGGAAATAATACATTTTAAAGTGTTATAGGGTTGCTGTAATATTTACTGTAGAAATATCTGGCCCTGCAATCAGGTCTACTGCAGTCAAAACCTCTCCATTTTCTTTATTTTTTGTTGGTGAAGATTTTGTATCCATTGTTGCTCAGCTCCCCCTTCTTCCTTAGGGAATACTCCATTTACTTCTTTGTTTGTACTTATTTTTTTGCAATCATTTTTTTTTCTGTTTATTTAATATTTCAGTTGTACATGTGCTATAGGCAGAACAGTTAGCCTTGTGTAAAGCTCAGATTGTCCAAAACTTCTCATGGAAAACACAAAAAAATGCAGGATCTGTTTATAGTTACAGCTATAACTTTCTCCAGCTTTAAACCTGTTTGGCTGAAATTTTCAATACTTGTTATCTGAATAAGGACACTTTTTTGTTCTCTGCTTTGTTACTTAATTTGTATGTTTTTGATACTTTTAATCTTTCAATGAGCAAACTCAGCAGTTGAGTGATAAGGTTCCTTCTTCAGACTAGAAGCCCATCTTCAGTTCTCAGACTGTTACTCCAAGCACCAAAGATGGCATATTTATTCCAAACATATGAGTTTGTCTAAAAAGAAATACTGCCTTTCCATACAAACCTGCTCTTATTTATGTTATATATTTGTCAGCAAAAATCTCTGAGACCTACTGGCAGAAACGTAACTCTCGGTCACCTTCTGAGGACAAAACTGGCACAAAGAATAGCTACCGTTCCTCTTACTAGCTCCTCCATCTGCTGAAATAGGAATGATTTTTACCCAAATATGTCCCCTTCCATGTTATCCCAGGGGCTCAGAAAAGTTCAGGGCAGCACTTGTTTTTGAATACTTAAAGTTCTTTTAAATTTGTAAAAAATTACATGTGTCAAAGGGGTTTGAAGGGAATATTAGGCTTGCCAAGGCAAGCCCTCAGAATTTGGAAATGTCAGAATTAATTCCTCTGCAACTTCAACGTAGGTACCTTTTGCATCTGCCTAAGGATTAACTAATTAATTACACGATCACATGCTACATTTTCATACACAGGAGGACACAGCCTTGCACAAGGTTCCTAAATTCTGACTTTTTATAATTTATGAGTACTTCCTATCAACTTGAATGTTCTTTTAACAGTTCTTCTTTGTGTAATAAAGTAAGTAAGTACTTTGTTTGTGACAGGTCCACAATGAACTTGAGCTTGTTAAATTAGTTTTCATGTTACAGTCATGAATTCATATGTCAGAAGGATTGTTTAAAGATTACTTTAAATGGCAGGATCCAATGCTTTATTTCAAATTAGCGGTTTGCTGAAAGAAGGGAGTGTAATTACACCATGCAGGCCGCAGGATGCTTTATCAGAACTCTAAAAAGAAGACTTTGTTTATAGCTTTAAGTGTACCTTTTAGCAAGAAGGGTGACTCTCTGTACATAAAAATGCAATTTGATCTTATCCCAAAGAAAAAAATCCCAGTGGAAAAAAATCCCTGAGTTGGTATCAGATGCCATACCTAGATCCAAAGGAAAAACCTGCATGCTACGAGTATCGTCTTCTCTTTCCAACACTTTACTAAGAAAAACCAGGCAGAGTGTTTAGGGCAGTGTATGTAGTATAAATTTGCTTTGTGAAATAATAGCTTTTAATGTTTTCTATTCACTGAAGACTCAGAAGAAAAATGTCAATTGTCTTTTGGAAATTTGAATATTCTGAAGGGCAAAAATGGAGCTGTTTCCCAATCCCCAACAGACAATGCCAAGCTTGCACCAACATTTATCAAGTGTTCTTTGAAGCACACATTCTGCTCTTACAAATCTCTGTTTTCTACCACGAGTGTCAATGAGTTCTTCTCTTCGATTTTAATGGCTCTAGTACATCTGCCTATCTTATTTATTTTTCTTTTCTTTTTGCTTCCAAATAATCTTCCCTCGCCATCTCCCTTTCCTTAATCTCTGCTGCCTTGTGAGAAAATGGGAATGAATTTTCTGCTTCTAGTCTTTTGCACTTTTTGGTTGAGTTGCAGTATAAAAATCTAGTCAATTGGTCACTATAAGGAAAACATTCTGTTGCATTACATTAAGTCTTAGATAGGGAATAGTATTAAGTGTATTAATGACTTCTCTTTCAGCTTTTTTTGAGGCTACAGGGTAGTACTTCCACAAAGCAAAGCACAAACTTTCAAAAGGTGAAAAATCTGATAGTGGCTATATTTAGTTAAGGATATGTATCTGTATCTAATTCTGAATATCTTCATTGTTTGATTCTCTAAAATTACTCTGGTGGTTTTATTGAAACACTCCTTTTGTAACCTTTTGGAATGTTTTGCTTCTGATGGTTTCAAAGAAAAGGAGAGAAGCGTTTCCCAAAGCCCTTACACTTTCACATATGGCTAGAACCCAAAAGTTGCAAACAGGGTGAGGGAGCTGAGATGAATATAAGGGGAATTAGAAAAATCCTGTGACATGTTTAGCCAAAGTTTAGAACATATACAACTTTTTTTTTCTTTATGTTCAGTGTATAATTTTTTTTTTTTAAGTTTTGGTTAATTGAGGTATCAAAGTTATTCCCTAAATTTTGCAGCAGAATATAATATTGTAACATTTATGGAGAAAACTAAGTACTAAGAAATATCATGGCTGAGCCATTCTTTTTCTTAAAATGACTTCAAAAACTAATGCCAGATTATGTCAAACAACATTGAGCTGAACTACTGTAGCATATGCACAAACAGCATGTATACTTTTCCTAGAAATCAGGATAATCTGTGTATGAGCATGAAGAAATCAAGTCTTCAGAGTAGGATATAGAACAAAAAAGTGATAAAGCAATTATATTTATTGGAGTGCAATTGAGAAAACTTTGTGAAATCACTTTACTGCTTAGAACAGCCATGATAGCTATCTTGTGTAAACTACGTTGTGTACTGTACAGCCACTCAAAAATTAACATCTAATGCCCTTTGCTTGCAACCTAATGGTGAAGAGCGAAAAGAGAGCAAAGAAGTTCTGGATGTCAGTGATGAAAAGAAAAAAACTGACAAAGCTCATCATTAGAAGTAACATTATTGTTAATGGCAATTACGTATTTCTTTTCATGTTATCACCAATATCCAGCTCTGTTTATAAACAAAAAAAAATGAAAAAAAATCTCATCATTTAATGTAGAAGCTGCATTATAACACAGAATGATACTATTCATGGGATATTATTAAACGCTTTTACAAAGATGATTTATGATGTACTTGAGGTGATTTTCTGTGGACAGCAATCAGCTTGCTCAGTGTCCTGACACAAGTCTTGCAGGATCCAAGCAAAAATTTTTTTGATCTTATAATGCGACTTGAAAATTTTCATGCAACAACGGTCACTATATATGGACTTTAGGGACTGTAGGGAGCCACCCACTCATATTTTTATTTCTTTATTTGCTAAAAATTGAGGCCACTTGTAGAAGTAAAGTGAGATTAACCAGCTGTGAAGGTCTAACAACTGTGTGGTGTTGGCATAGAGCTTGTTCTGTCCAGCACAACCTTAACCATGAAAAGAGCTTGCAAAATAATCTTATATGTAAAGAGGAAATGGTTTCTGTGTTCCATTTGTCACAGCAGAATGAGTGAAAATGTCACCATTTGCCTTACAGAGCAATAGTAACAGTTGTTCACAGAAGAGACTTGTCTTGCTTAATGCTTTGTCTGCCATCATAAGAACCAAAAACTTCATTTTTAGTCTTTCAAAAAGCCTTGTTTCTGCAGTAGCTGGTGGCCTTTTTCATACTTGCTGTGAAAGAGAGGGCAGGTAGGATGTTGCCTGTCCATTATGGGGTAACACTGATGCACGGTTCTTCTGTCTCCATCGGTTCCTATCAGGAGTGTATGGGCTGCCCTCCCTGAAGGAGCCTATTTTGGAAAAGAATTACTTTTTCCTTTCAGTATTTAGGATTTCTAGGCCAACACAATGATAGGAAACAACAGTTAAAAGTATCATCAAGCTATTTTTTTCTTTTTTTTCTTTTCTTTTATTGAGATATGTTAATCACTACAATTATGCAACACTTGTAAAACCTTTTTTCTTTATTTTTGTAACTACTAGCTGCAGAAAGCTAGTTGTATGCCTAGTGAAAATTCACTTTGTTCACATGGTGCAGAGCAATAATTTGAAAAACAGTCTCTACTCTCTTTACTCCTAACTGAAATGCATAGTATGCCTTGTCTTTTCTACAGTCTTAAGATTAAGTTCAGCAAAAATTTACAAAATATTGAATCACAGTAGTTGCATTCACCTATGACCATTCCTGAGCTTGCTTTTGAACGAATGCACAAAACTGAACTTTTCTCACAGAATATTTTATCAATTAAAATTGATTATACATCTCTTCTTTTTGTATTGACAACAGACTTGCGAGTTTGTTATGTGATCAGGTATTGTTAGTACTGAGCCTTACAAGTTGTTACACTCAGAATCTTGTTTATGGGCAAAGAGGATGCACACCTGGTGTATAAGTAAACCCAAGAACTTATTGTTAAAATAACTGAAATCTTAACAGTCTAATCATTATTAGTGCAGGTCTAATTGTTACAGCACAAGAAATAATAATACTACAATTAAAATTGCTATGCATGCACTTCTCAGTTTCTACCCCTTTTCCTGCTATTATGCTCACTTTTCCACTACTCCTTTAGGTGCTAAGCTTGGTAGCTTCATTCTGGTGGTTATTGGAGGGTGTTACGGCAAATTGTCATCAGATGGAGTCCTTCACCAGGAAGAATGTGTTGTTCACATGGATGCTTTCTTCATCCTCACTCAAGGATTGAAAACACATCAACATGCTTTTTACACCTTTCTCTTTCTTCACAGGTCTATAGCTCCACATTATATCCAAATTTTCTATACATAATGCCATTTACGTATGTTAGATAAATATCTTGGTTCTCTTTGTTACCCCTAAAAGCAGTTGTGTCCAGCTCCAGGTCTACCTTTCTCTAACTGACATTGGTGAGTTGTTTATAGCCTTTGGATCTCCAGTGCCAAGGTTTTTCCTTATCTCTTACCAACCAGTCCTCCATGCCACATCCATGGTCTCCACTTCCCAAGGCCTCTGCTGTCATGCCAGATGGGTATTTTCTCCACACTGCATTATTATGTTAGAGACTTAACTATCTCATTCTGCATAGAATAACTGCTTCTTACTGCTATCTATGTGAAGCTATGGTTGTACCACAAAGCCATAAACAAAAGAAAAACAAATTGGCCTTAAACAACCGGTCAATTAGAGAAACCACTATCACAGCTAAACTCAGCAAAACAAAGTTCATAACTGGCTGTGTTTTTGATAAGAGGCTATCTTCTAAAATGATCTATCATTTTGCTTAGGGATAAACTGCTTATTTCACATTTCAGACAGTGCATAAGTCCTTGACCACAAACATTTTGCTGTTATTATGGCTTTAAATCATGAATAATGTATTTATTTTAAAAAATCGGGTAAATACATGGGTCCTAAACATTAAAAGATTTTTCTTTTGGGTGCTTGCTGTATTTTTGGTTTCTTTTGCTAGTTTGACTCTCTTTTTGTGCAGTCTGTCTCCACCATTTCTTCCTCAGTTGCTGCTGGCAATGCCTGGAGTGTTGTTTTGCTTTGTTTTGTTTTTTCTCTGTGCTGTACATTAATAAAAAGGAAAAAATGGAATAAAATCCCTAATGTTCCATTCATTCTATTGGAGATAGAATAATTACAATTGGCAGGAGATATATATTATACAAGTAAAATACAAGTTTTGCATAATAAGCAGGTGTAAAATTCATAGATATATTTTCTGTAAATGTGAGAAATCAAGAGTACAGTTCAGCATATTATTAGAATAACTACCATGTGTTTAGCGATGTTGCAAATCAACTAAGAACATGATTTGAAATAAAGAAGCTTATATTTTCTCCTCTGATGGCATTTAATATATGCATTTATAAACAACTTGTAAATTAGTTGACATTTGTGATGCAGCAGAAAATGACTAATTAAGAATGAGATGTTCATGAGCTGACAGTTTCCTATCTGACCTTTCAGATTTTCGCCTAAAGCGCAGTTATAAAAAACATGCCCATGTTGCAATAATATGATGAAAAACAAGCATTTAAATATACGTGTCAGTAATAGACATTGCTAGTAAAGAGTGCTCTTGCTGATATCAGATGTATCCTTTGCATCTTGCATTCGTATCTGTGCCTGCTCATTGTGCACTCAGAATAAAAGAATCTCATTTTAGCATTCCTTGGCTCCTTGACAGATCCACCATATGAAGTCATCCAGTAAAAATATGTTACCAAGTTAATGGTCTGTCCCAAATCAGCAAAAATGAGGAATTTCATAGTGAAGTCAGAAATTTACTACTTGTTCTTTTAATTCCTAGGCATGAAAGGGCACATTAAGGATGTTTTAGATTGTGGAGCACTAAAAAACATTTCTCCACTTACTCAAACACTATTGTATTGCTCCTTGTTTGGTCTAATAGTCTCAGGTTAATATAAGTGTGTGTGTGCGCGCGCGCGCATTTGTGTGTGTGTGTAAAATTGGGCATGTTTTGTGATTGCCTTTCTTCTGAAAAAGAAATTTCTGTATTAAAAACATAATAAATACCATCACAATCCAATGCATCTATGCAGTCTTTATTTTTTTTTTTTTTTCCTGTTTAATACCATGTGAAGAGAAAAAGAAGGGAGGAGAACTTGCCAGAGAGTTTTCTGTTTTTCTCGCATGCGATTCCCATTCTGGAGACAGAATGAAGCACGATACTTCATGTGAGAAACTATATCCTATCTGGGGATCCTCACATAAAGGAGCAGAAACACCTTGTCTCCACTGCTGAAGTTTTATTCTTTTTCTGTCATGCTAATATTTAAATGAAGATGCAAATTCATGAGATAATTATTATTACCTAACTTAGTTCTTGGAGGACATGGCTCCATGAGTGTACCTGTCTCTTGGATGACATCCAATTAAGACTCCTTGCTACCTTCTTTTTTGGCATATAAATAAGGGCAATAGAATGTGAACTTCTCTTTATTTATTTAAGGAGATTTTTTAATAAAGGCAGGTATTCTTAGAAAATAATAGACTATGGTTTTGTGTATTGATGTTTATTCCTGATGGCCTATGTTGATTTTTACAGCTAAAATGAAAAAATGAGTAAATAAATTCACCCTCCATCCCCAAAACCTCTCTTAAAAGTCAGAAAACTAGTTCAAACAATAAAGCTGGATAATAAATAAAAGTTCTGAGGCATGTCCTAGAGAATGTTATACAAACAAAAAACATTCACAATGTATTATTTATGTACATGCTTGATGCCTTCAAATTGTTAAGAGGAAAAAAAAAAAGTAATACCTTGTTGCAGGAGAAAGACAGTGTGAAAGGGTCATAGTTCTTCTGAGTTTAGACCTCCTGCGCTATGTGAGTTTAATGGCATGCAGAATTTACCAGAGAGTGGAATTAGGGAAGAGCCAGCTGGGTATTAGTAATACTAACTAATGGCAGAGCAAGAAAAGGTTATTGTGTGCTTGCATGCACAGCTTTTATTCACTAGCAACCCACTCATTCCCATGTTTTTTTAATGATATATGTATTTCTTTTATCCTACGCATCACACAGTTCTGCTTCAATAGGGTCTGGAAATCTTTTAGGTGCCATCGTCATCCAGGATGCCACACACAGAGAGGGCACTGATCTATGCGCTAGAACAGCTGCTGCTTTTTTGTTCCCTATTAGTTGGAAAAAGCTCGAAGTATGAATTCACTTTAATAGTTGCACAAGATAGGGTAGTGCGTAATGACCTTTACTTTCAATATGTTGTATGCCCAGAACTCTTCACAGTCAGCTAGGTAATCGGGGGAAGGTCTATGGGTCTGTTCTAGCAAGCTGCATTTTATTACTCCTTGAAAATAGGAATCAGGGGCAAATTTCTTTTTTTTTTCTTTTCATCAACAATAAGAAGATGCATTGTCATCTGTGCTGAGACATAATACATGCATTAAAACATACATGAACTGAAATCTGTCTTTACAGTCACACCACTTGATTTCTTCATTTGGCACCAGTTTGCTCTGTGACCTCTGAAGCTCTGCTTATCAAATAGGAATCATAATTGCCATAAAGATTTATGACACCTTCATTAAATTCCATCTCCTTGCTTCCTTCTATGCATTTTCTCTCAGTTCCACACATCCCAATCTTTATCTTCTGTTGCTTCAGGTTTATACTTATTTTCTCTCCAATATCAGTTCGCGGCCTAACTTATTTGAATATCACTAATTTAACTTCACATCCTCACACAGTCTTCAGCCTTCAAGCCACTTTCCTGCAGGCCCAGTTCTGCCACTCTAGATTTGCACGGTGTAGTCCCTCACTGCAGAAACAGTCCTGCTGAAAACAAATGGTGTAATGTGAGCATAACCTTGTCTCTGCAAGTAAACAGGAATTGTGGCAAGAGATGGGATAGAACAGAACACCCTGCGGATGTCTTCCTTGTAGTTTCTCTCAGTGACAAACTGAAGGCCTCTGGACTGATCCATGTCATCGTGTCCACATGCCTTGGCCTTGGCTAAAGGCAGTATGTGGAGGGCCTTCTTTTCCCTTGGTCATGAATGACCAAACCTTGCTCCATGTTTCTGATGTCAACATGAAAGAAATTGCAGGCGAAAGAAAGGGGGTGGATCAGTGTTCAGCCTGTGAAGACAAGTGAGCGGGAGTAGATGTTTCAAGCTGATGCTGTGCAGGTGCTGGGTCACAGACACCTGCTGTCTGCATGTCACCTCCTTCCCAACGGAAATGCGTGAGCCTGGAGCATGTGTTTGATCTGAAAGTTTTCTCCCTATGCTTCTTCAGATGATCTGTGCTGCCTCTGTGCTCTGAGGATCATAAGCTTTTAGATGAGTCTTTGGTTCTAGTGTAAAGTTACAGGAAAGCATTGCTATGGTTGATTACTTCTACCTCCAAGTTTCAATGCTAGTAAATTGTTACTAACTGAAGGCAGTAGGATATTCTTTTAAATTTATTTCAGGTTTGTTGATTGGGTTTTCCAGGAAGAGCTTCTTTTTTTTTTTTTTTTTTTTTTTTTTCCTTCCAAATTCCTTTCTATTTTTAATTAACTGCTTTTGCCATAGTTTGAAATCTCTATTTTGGGCAAATAACCATTCTTATTGTGACTGTCATCTTTTGTTAGGGGCTAAAGACCTTTGATGGACAGAGTCATTGAACATCATTTGTGACTCAGGTGACGACCTTAAGGCCATTTCAAACCAGCAATAGTCATTTATGAAAGTACTACATGCCAGTGGGAGAGTGGCATGTGGTGTGAGGCATTCTTTTGAAATTCCTTTGTTTGATTATGACCATTGATCGTGTTCCTAATACCCCAAGGACTCGGAAATCCCAACATTGCATGCTCTTGACAAAGTCTCAGGAAAAGTAATAGTATTAGAACTGAAGACCTGATAATCCAATGGCCAGTGCTCCAATAGCTGAGAGGCACCACAGTATAATCTTGGTATGCTCCTTGGGCCAATCTCAAACTCTCAGTCATTTAGTCATTTGTCATTGTCCTGATACAATTAAAAGTCTGGTGTTGAATGTGGAATTTTAGCATGTTCAAAATGTTGGCAGAATTCAAAAGGAATTGCAACAGTGGGAGGTTAAGAATAAAGTCACATCTGATGTCAAAAGCAGGATTTTTTTTTTAATCTGATGAGAGATGAAAAGTCAAAGCAGTGTACGCGAACAGAGAAGTTGCTGTTACAACTTTATTACTGCTGTTACAACAGCCACCACAGGTTATAACAAATACATTTATTTAGCATCTTTCATGAACAGATTTCAAACTCTTTTCTATTGCTCCCATTTTACTGATGGGAGTATCAGTGCACTGTTTACTGTCAAAGGTTCTGTTGTAGTAATAGTGAATGAAGCAGAAGATGTAATAACGTTTTTCCTTTTCCTTCGCTTGTCTATGCTTGCATGGGGAGTATTGAAGATGCATTTCCAAGATTCTCATCTTTTTGTCATCATGGGACTAATGAACATTCTGAGCTTTCATTCTACTTGTTCTAATTCTCTGACTGAAGAATATGAGCATTGTTTGCGCAGATGCATCAACCTTTTGTCCATTATCATTTGAGTAGCGTCCCTCTCCTGAGCTGTGCAGAGCACATCCTGCTGCATTCTAGCACCAAAGAGGGAAAGAGCCTACAATAAACAGAAATAGATGACACAGGAGATTTTCCTCAGGATCTATGACCTGAGATACATGGGAGCTTTTGCTTGAATTCCATGCAAGTTGCCAATTAGTAAAACTGCAGGAACTCACTGAAGAAATTGAGGAGCCTCTCAACTTGCATTGGTTTAGCTTCAGATTTCAGGGGAGATAATAAGTGATTTACTATACCACCCTTAGGGACCAAGATAGCCTTTGAATTTTAAACAGCTTCCTTAATACAAATGAGCCAAAACAGATGGTGATGCCTAATAATCCAGGATAACTGAAACCTGATTTCTTTTCTGTTCACAGAGCTTTTGAATAATCAGTGATCATTTCTAAGGACTGCTGGATGCCTCAGGAAGGATGAATCTTGTGCAAGTCCAAAGTTCACTGACTATTTGAGCTAAACAGTTATCTTCATAATTTTTGTATGTGGGTCCAGCTCATTTTTCTATGGGGACAAACTTCAGGATATTCCTAATAAACTAAGAATATTTCCCATTCTTGTTTTTCTCTACTCTCCCATGGTGCTTTCCTGTGATAGTTATTACATTGATTTGAAAAACTTTTACCTCTCTCTCCTGTTCATTCTGATCCCCTGAGCAATGTTTAGAGGGTTTTCCCCCTTAAAATCTCATGCTCTATCACCTGTGCTCCTATTTTTCCAATATTACTAAGCAGTGAGCCCCCAAAACAACTTACGTTCGTACATTTTCCCCTGAAAATATTGGAAAACTTGATAACCAGAATGTAAACCTTCAAACTGCAGCTGTTCCCTTATGGCCCATTATATTTACTTCCTCAAAAAGCTGAGATTTGAAAGTCCTGATTCAACTCTGACAAAGAATCACAAGGAATTGCAGTGATTCCATGAGCTAAAAGTTTCTATCATAATTTGCTGAGTTAATAGTGAATCGCAATGTTCCTTCACAATATGGGTCACATCCATGAGCTGTGCAGATATAATTTTATTATGTATAGAATGCATCTAAATACAGGGCCTTAAATTTTCACAATAAGTCAAGTAATCACCATTAGACCATCACAATTTGCTAGTACCCCATTGTAGCCAAAGCAGAGGCCTGCGACACCTAAAATTTATAAGTGTACAAATCAGGATTTCATCAATATTAAGGTTGCCTTGAACCCAAATACAAATATGTTAAAACAGTATAACTGATAATAGTATATAGGCATTTTGTAACACTGTGATGGCATAGAAAGATCCAATGTATAAGTATTTTGCTTAAGTATCTGAACAATTTTACTGCCAAAAGGGCAAAGACGTGTAGTTATATGTAGGAGGCATCCAAGTGACAGAAGTTGCAAGGAAAAGAACAGGATAAGCCTGAGAGACTGCAAATAGGCAGGACATCCAGATGAATACATGAGGATGATGAGCAAAACCAAAAGCAAGAGGACCAACACAGGTATATGTTTTGCCCTTTCGGAAGGTGAGCAAGTAGCACAAAACCAACAGGCATAAAAGGAGAGAGAGGAGAAAGAAAATAACCTGCTTTATTTCTGATTTCTCCCAAGAAAGCGGCTCATCGCCTTGACCTCTGCAGTTAAGAACTATGAAAAGTGAGAGCCATCAGTGCCAACCATATGGCACAACTCTGTAATACTGTATACTCACAGTTAATAAAGGCTATGATGTTTTAAGGCTGTTTTCTATATATAGCAAAAATGATTTAACAACATATGTGAACTAACTGTTAGCATGAAGTGTGTTGTTAATGAATGAAAGTAGTAAGGTGTTGTTATAAATTTTAAAAATGGTCTGACTTGTCAGCCTTGTAAACACTGTCATCAAAGCAATCTAATTCCCTACCTGATATTTAATATATATCTCAGTTGTGATGCCGAATGTGAAGCCCATTAAGTTAAAGTTGAAGTAACATACAAGAAGAATCGGTACTGAGGCCATGCGAATCTGAGGTTACATTCTACTATGTTGTGATACTAATTTACACTTCCCTGAAGAAATATGAGTTCGAGGGCCACTGAGCACTGAGTTTTCCCAGTGTATCACTGTTGCACTCCTGAGGTTCTAATTTCTCAGTGGTTACGGGGCATTTCTGTACTTCTGTTTGTGACTTGTCCAAAGTGATTGCTCACACATCATGCATGTGCAGCATGCTGTCTGAGTACGTCAGAAATTTCGCTTTTGAAAGGCAGGATGACATTTACATGGCCATAAGATATTTTTCTCAAAGTGCAGCCACATGCTCTATTTACCTGTTTGCAGTTTCAGAATTCTTCACATATAGAATATACTTTGGAATAATATCAGTTAAGGAGGAGATATATTAAAGCTGATAAATCATGAGGAAAGACTTGAAGTTTATTTTGTCACATGAAGTGAAGTACATCAGAACAAAGAAGAAAAGAAGGCTGTCTTCCAATAAGCTTTTTGGTAATGATCCTTTTTTTGTAATGGATCAGCTACTCTGCTCTAAGCAATGTGTCTTACTGTGTATTATTGTTATTGCTATTATGATTATTAATTTAATCCTCATTTTACCAGCATAACCCCCTCCCCCCCCCCACCAGAGAGGGGCAGGGAGTGTGGCAGAGCTCCAGCAGAGCTGTCTAAGACATGTAGCTCCATGGTGGGACTCTCAAAAAAGCTGTGGCGTCTCGTGTGTTTGCTTTCCAATCAGCTTAAGGATATTGTAGCAACTGTGTCGCACTGAAATATTCTCTTCAGCTGTTGCACATTGACTAATATGAATACTTCATAGTGACATTGTTATGTGAATATAAATCTGTAGCTATGGCACCCAAATCAAAGACCTCACCACCAGTCGCTTCAGCTCACAGCTAATCAGTTAGCTTGGAAAGAATAGCTAAGGGAGATGGAACACAATATAACTTGCGAACCTGAAATATTCAGCAATAAGATGTTATTACTTATTTACATGAACGGTAATCATAACTACAGGCTATCAACCTTAGAAAAGTGTTCAAAGCCTGGCACAACACTACCCCATATAGCTAATTTATTCCTTTCCTTGACAGACATACGGTACACTGACACCTGCGGTTTCACCTGGGGACTGAACAGGCACAGGTATAGACTCCATGCCCCATCAAGACTATAATGCTTGCCATGAATTTCTCAAAAAACAAACAAACAAACAAACAAAAACCCTTTGCTTTCATTTCTATTGCATTGATAGATATTTTGTCTGGTTTTGCACATTACGAGATCCGCTGTCACAGACGTCTTTGAAACGACTCTTCAAGGGATATAAATCAGTCAATTTTGTAAGCCTTCCATTTATAGTTTGCCAATATCTGTACTGGCTACATAGGTGAGAAATAGATGGCATCAGAGCATGTGTATGCAAACTTAATACTTTAAGGCCACTTAATCTCCAGTCCATTTCAAGCTATGTTGTTGAATTGCAATTGGTCATGTTAGTCACATGATACTATTTTGCTTTTGCCTAAATGATTTTTATTGGATAATTAGGTTTCCTGGATCACCAGTCATGGGAAAATAATTTGTTTTTTCATAGGTAATTCAGCATAAAAGCATGCAAATGAAAATATGTAAGTGCATTTGGGGGGGGGATGATGGGAGAGTACGCAGCTAGCACAAATTTGTTTAAAATTCACATGCATTGGTATAAATTTCTTTGCTAGCTCTTCCATTTCACAATATTAAATTTTTCATTAGCAATAATCAGGGAAAATGGCAAATTTGCACCAATGTTAACAGTTTCAATGTACTGTTGACACAAGAGCTTGGCCCCACAGGATCAGTCTTTATCATCCCTGATATCACTGTATCTCTAGATATGAAAGAAAATAATTTATTATTCTCCAGGTTCTGCTTTCATCTTTGCTTTTAAAATATACTAATTGAAGAATATGATCTGCCAGATTGGTAGTTTATTTAATTTTTAAGAGGCATGGTGGATTGACAGGTAAATTTACTTTAAGCAAGCTTTTTCCTTGATCTAGAAACTTCAGCTCATTTTCATGATGCCATAGCAGGCAGTCAACATGTTGTCCACATGTTAATGGATACAAAGCTTGTTCCACCTCCAGAATGCATGGATAAGGCTTTATTGTTTTGGATTTATTGTGAAAATTGCAATAAAAGTATCAATGTTCCCAACATTTTGGACCACAGCCTTTAATGAATAGCTTGTTTCTTTCCTTTTAAATAGAGGCAATCAAGTTCTAAGCTAATTAGGTATGGGAAAAACATAACTTACTTCTCAATTTGAGGGAAAAAATTGTCTTTGAAGCAAATGGAATTTGAAAATTTGAAGAAGAAAATTTGTTAATTAAACCTGATGTGACACTTAAAGACCTCTGATTTCTTTGTTAAGAAAATATATATATTTTTTAAGCCAGCATATTGTGAAAGCTAGGATTTACCTACAGTCAGAGATGCCCTTCATAACTGCAGTATTCTCTCAATAGGCCTGGCCAGCAGTTATAGTGAATTCTCTTCTATTATTCCCTGTATGCAGTTTGGGATTGCAAAAGCAGTGCAATTGTAAAAATGTAATATTTCATTGTGCTGGCATCATAAGGATGTTTTCCTTAGCTTGCTGTGTGTGGCGGACAGATGAGTGAACTTTTGCCTTAAACATTTCTTGGTACATAAGGTGCAAGCAAACCATAACCCCGAACCAGCCATCTGTTCCCGGCGGGAACAGGACTGAGCTGCTGCGACCCCCAAAATGGTCTCCCTGCGACCACCTGGGACACACCGAGCCTGCGCCGAACCAGGGCATGATCGGGCAGAGACTTTGGGACTAGCACAACTTTTATAAAACTTGCTTAGCATGAGTAGCTAAATTTGCTGAAGCCTTAGGCCGCACTCCCTAGTTCAGTGAGAAAGGGCCCCAGAGCTGATGCAGGCGGGAAAGACAAGGGAGTTACCAGCAGTTTGCATTCCCATGCTTCACACTCTGGGAGGAAGGATGTCAAGGCTTTGAAGTGAGGCCTGCTTGGGCGCTGGGACCCTGGGGAGCAGGGCCTCCTCTCGCTGCTGAAACAATGCTGATTGGGGGGGGGGGGGGTCTGGGCTATCTCGGGGTCCAGATTATATTCCCTTTGTCTGGACCTTGGGAAATAACACCTACCGTCACTGCTGGGGAAGTAATAAATTGTCAGGGCTTTGAGAGATAAGGGCAAGACCCGAAGAATGAAAACGCATCTGTCAGCAGAAACCACAACAGTGAACAACCTACCTAGGGACCCAATAAGGAGCAGGAGACCCCAGACGTAAATATTACTATTGGTCCAAACTACTGTGTGAGGGGCGGAGAGCTTAGATTGGAAAGTATAATTGCCCAGGGATTTCTTTGTTCGGGGTCCCTCTTCGGAGGCACCCAACTCGAGCTGTAACTACTGTATGCATGTCATTACAATTTATTTATTTAATTTGCCTTGATTTGGCTCCGAACTTTTCAGCGGGAACCTAGGGTCGGACCCTGCTCGAGTTGTAATTACTGCACGCGCTTTGCTAAAATTTACACCCAGGGTGAAGAGGACCAACAGGACGCCGCTGGATCCACGGGTGGTGATATCTCTTTCTCTCTCCCCCTCTTTCTCTCTCTCTCTCTTTCTCTTTCTCTCTCTTCTCCCCTTCGCCTTTCCCCACCTTTTCTCCCCACTCCGTGGAAAATAAAGTTAAAAGGTTGTACGATATGTGACTGGTTTTAGCATCTTAATCTCGTCCTTGGGATCGTAACGAAACCCCCCCCCCCCCCCCCGATACTGGATCGGTACACTGTGGCCAGCATTAAATAACTGTCTCCTCAACTTCTAGGAAGAGTCTTGCAAACAAGTGATCTATTCCTTCTCTTGTTATGTTTATTGATCCATTTTGCGCTAATATGTAGAAGGACATTCTTTGTTTATGATTAAGTGATTCAATGGTTATTAACAGTGAACAGTGAAGCAAAAAGGAAAAAAATGCTGGACTTCTGATGCTTTTTATGATTTGCTGGCTTTTTTTTTTCTGATTCAGTAAAAATATTCTACTAAAAATGAAATTATGCCTCGTAAGAATTTTTCTTTTTATTGCAATGATATGTATTGCTCCTAACTATTAACAGGCTCACTTTGTGGTATGGATAATCCAGAGGGAAATTGTGGATAAACTGAGTTACAGATTTTGTTATTTGCTTGTTTTCAACAAATATGGCTTTACTACTTCACTGTATATACTGTATATACTGTATACACTGTATACATATACATCTATCTATCTATCTATATATCTCAGACTACTGATTTCAATTATCTTGTCCACCAGATGCTCTGTTTGCTGGATAATCACTTCCTTTTCTCATTAGTGTTCCTGGCAAAATTTTTAGACTGTGCAACTACTTTTTGTACCGCTAGATAAGGATTTTTCTTCCCTACCTACAGCCCTATCTACAGTGAAAGAGAGCTAAAATGCATATTCCATTTTTTTTGTGCTGCCTCTGTTCAGTTTTGCAGATGATTCATGTACTCTCCTAGGGAAAATATTAATATTTTAAGTGGAGAAAGTATTGGAAACCTATTTTTTAAGTTATTCACTTGAATGTATGAACCATATTTTTATCTATAGTACAAAACCAGTGGAGTCTTAGGCCAGAGATTAGCTTTGATCAAATCAGAGTTTCTTCTAACATGGAATGCAAAATGTCAGCATGTGAAACAGAAAACACAGTACAAAATCTATTCCCAGGTTTCAGACACCTGGAGCTAGGAAATATTGATTTCATATAAAGACAAAGATGTTCACAATAAGACAGTTTACGCTCTGGAACAGATTGCTCAGCAGTGTTGTGGAACCTCCATCCTTGGAGATTTTCAAAATTCAGCCAGACGAAGCCCTGAGCAACCCAATCTAACTTCAAAGTGACTCATGCTTCGAACTAGATGATCTCCAGAGGTCCCTTCCAGGTTAATTTATTCCGTCATTCTTTGGAGTCATCAAAAATAAAATACAATGAAATTCACATTTCAATATTGACATTGTTTCCATTTGTCACATGTCACACACCTTTGCGATTATGCCTTGTTAGCTGCTGAAGTGATCTATTGAGAAGGGATTCCTTTCTTAAATTCATTTTCCTTGCCATTTCATCTCTCTTTGCATTATTCCATGTTTACTCATTCAGAAAACTGCCAATAACGATTACCTTTTTACCAACAGATTCTTCTAGAATGGTCCCAACATTAATTTAAATTCTGAATCGTTCCTGTGAGATCTTACTCTCAAAAAAATTGTACGTAATCCAGGCAATGGAAGAAGTTAGGCTATTGATATTGCCATGAGCAGGCATGAGTTTTTCATTAGACTTTTTATTGTACAAATTCAAATGGAAACTCAGGTTTTCTGAAATGACTTTTCAAGTATCTGAGTGCAAACTAGATATATATGCAGAGTCTTACATTTCCCCTTATTCAAGATCAGAACTGTGTTACTTTCAGTTTTATGCTTTGATGATAAAACAAAGGAGGTGCATGGAGCCAGGCAGTAAAAGAAATAATTTTGATATATTACAGAGATAAAATATGTTACCCTTTTAAGAATCTGAGCATATTGTAGAGGCATGTGGTAAAGCAGAAAATCTAAACAGTATTGCATGCTATTGTTTATAGGCAACGACAAGAAAATTCACAGTGGTTTTATGGAGAATATAGGGATATTATTTAATTAATTTTCTGATTTACAAAAACTGAAGTAGTTACACATAACCTAAGTGAAGCCAAAAATAAGGGTTTTGGTGGTATTATGATTAATCTTTTCAAAATGTTGGTGTTAAACTAAAATACTTGAATAGAATATAAATTTTATCAGTCTCTTCTAATTAATATTGTCTCAAACTTAAGTGTACATGGCAATGTGTAATACTTTATCTGTGAAAACCAAAGTACTATAAAACAGGATGCCTTATTAGGATAAAAAAAAGCACCAACACATTCTTTTGCTGTGCTTTCACCTGTACTAATGTTCACCATGCTGTTGTGTGTTTTCTGCCCATTTTGATTTTTTCAACCTACCCTGTATATTATGCAATGGTCCATGTGACCTTGCAGGTAGGCGTCATGTTATTTAATTTCAAAGGGTTTATTTTATAGTTGTTTGTTTGTTTGTTCTCTCTTTTGGTTTTATAACTGCATGTGTGACTATTTAAAATTGATTTAACTTTAGCAAGGATATTAATGACAGCTCTGTTTTCACACTCATTCTGTCAGGCACCTGACATAATGCCATATCACTTACCTGGGACTAGTCAGACAACATAATTCAGCTAGTTCACCTATGAAGTTCTCAGGCTTCATAGGTTATGGAAATTCAACCCATGACTATATCCCTGCTCCCCTCTCTCAGCCTACCACTTACTAAAATACTCAAAAGAAATGTTCTGGACAGCACTGATTCCTGCCCTAAACTTTGTCTACCCAATGCTCTGAATAAGATAGATGCCTGGGAGACTGAGGGGACTTAATGATGTACTTAATATTAATAATATACTTAAGATGGATCTGGATCTGGAAGAACTATTAGGACTTCCACATTCTTGTCTTTTCAGTCTAATAAAAAACATTAAAAGAGAGTTCAGATTCTTTATAAAAATTGCAAAAGTAAAAATGTCATTGAGGGCAACCATTTTGCCCTAGTTCCTGTGAAGTCTAAAACTGAGCTTCCTGACCAATACGAAAAGCAGAAGGCTGGGGGCACTACTGAATGCTACTACTCTAAGGATCAAGCATGTCCTCCCTGTATCTTTGAATATTGTCATAACTGGTGCCAGCTGCAAAGGTATTAGTATCAAAGATTGTTTTTTGCAAATGTAAACATAGCCTTTTGGGTTATTACAAGTAGTCCATACCATAAATTGAAATTTTCATATGACCAAAATTGCACTTAGAGAATAAAAGGTACAAGGCCCGCTTTCATTAACAGAGAAGGAGGATTAACCGTTAGAAATGACAATGTGAAAAATGATAAATGCTAGCCCATAGCGGTAATATTGTATGTTATGCTGAGCTGTAATTGCAACACAACCAATAACTTCAGAAGAATATCATTTTATGAAGTCTTTCTACAAGCGAAAATTGAATTTCCTGATTTTCTCCTTCTCAGTCATCTTAGTGTCACATTAATGTTCTCAGAGTGAAATTCTCTAAGCAAAATCTGTCTCCTCATTTTTTTGGAAGAAAACAGAACCCTTAAGGTTCCCAACAGCAATGCTTACCGCTGATTAAATTATGAGATTGGCTAGCACTGCATGGTTTGTATTCTCTGCTTTTTTTCCATGTTGAATCTGCTCTCATCACCATAGTAACTGGGCACCATGGCATATAGGTCTTTTGAAGGGAAAACTGTGGCTGTGAAACAAAACCTCAGAGGTTAAATTTATAAAGTCAGAGAAGAAAGAAGATGTTCTTCAGAACATGAACAATGACGACTCTCTGTAGTGAACATTATCTGATGGGATAACAGCCGTGGAACTTAATGGCAGAAAATAAGCCATATCTCTAAATGTACAAGTGACGGAGTAATTTATGAAATCTAACAAGGCCAACATCAGATATTAGGTTGATTCCTCTCCTGTGTAGCATAGAGGGAAGTACGGAAGTGTAACTGTGCTTAAGGTGATTAAGCCCATTATCTGAAAGTGATGGTGGATTTCTTTTCCCTGTCTTTTTTTTTTTTTTTCATCATTTGAAAATTGCATTTTTATTAGGGGTAGAGTTTGTCATCAGATTTAATGTCCAAGGCTGAGATGAAAATAAAAGACTACTTTCAAGAAGATGCATTTCTACCAGTATTTTAATGATAGAAACACTAGCAAATCAAAAAAAAAAACAAACTCAAAGTGTTTTCACTACCTTTAAAACACATTTCAGGACATCTGAAAAATGACACAGAATGCCAGTGGATGAATAGAGGCTCAGCTCTTTGCAAATAGGCATTACACAACTGAGGTATGTTATACATGCATTCCACTTTTTCCTGTAACCACTGTTGTCATTGAATTTGGCAATATCTAGTTTCCAATGTGAAGAAGCTTATTTTCAGATACAGCAGCTGTTATGTGACATATGTCCAGATTTCATTCTTAACTGCAGTTTATCCATCAGGCACAGGAGCCTCCACAGAGTCTTGACCTGAAATTCACAGATTACTGCAGTATCAGCAGCCCATACGTTCACTCTCAATTGCAGGATGAAGCAAAGAGTTGTCTTATCTACTTTGAAGGTCTTCCCCAACTTTTGGCTGTCACTCTATCAGCTGCCCCTCTGCAGAATCTTACTGGTTTTGCAAATACTGCATTTTGCTCTCCTTTACATATAGTAAGAGAAAATTAAATCACTGAAGTAGTTTAGTACTTTGATAACTCAATAATATATAGGCTTTTTAACATGGACCAGTCACTTCTCAGAGGTGAGTGACAGGAATGTATTTATAGGTACCTTTGCAATGATCCTTGGGAAGCCACAAGAATTAAGGGGTAGAGCTGGAATAAAGATCTTCTGCTAAAACTGTTATGTTATTTGTTGTTCTTTTGAGATCTTTTTCAATGTGACTTATTCAATTGGGCTTCAGGGTAAAATTGTCACATATATTTAAAAGTTCATAAAATGCATAATAAAAATAAAAAAAGGCTACCAGCAATCTCATTTAATGGTGTTTATCAGTACCTTTTAGTGAACTGTGAGGGGTTTCTGGAATGCATGTGAATGTGCACCAGGGTGCAGAACTTCAGACAACTACACTGAGAACTTTCTTGTCAGGATCTGAACTTAATTTCTAGAAGAAAAGTTCTGAGGTCTGTATACAGTTTGATATTCAGGGTGTGACTTTTCCTGGTGTCCTAAGGAAATGAGGTTGTTGTGGACACACTATCTGTATGCATATTTTATCTCCTGAACTTGCTAGAAGTCCTAGAGAAACTGAGTTAATAACTTAAGAATAACAACTTAATAATAACTTAATAATAACTATAAGAATAATTTAAGACCATAAGACCATTCTAGTCCAGAATGAAGGTCCATCACCATAGCACTTTCTCTCAGCAGCAGGTGCCTAGGAAAGAGTAAGAACAGAGCTCACATATATAATGCTTTTACCTTCATACCCTTACCACTCCATGCTACTTTCAGTAGAAAAGGTTTCCCGAGCCTAATATTTTTTGTTTGTTTAATAACCCCATTGGACTTCTGCATTGTCTCATCCTGACTCCCGTGAACCCACACACATGTCCTTTGACAAGGAGCACCACAGATGCACTGACCATTTTATGGAGAATGATCTCCTTATCTTGAGAATTTTTTGGAATCACCAAGCCTTGCACTAGCTTCACTGGATGAATCCTAGCATTCATGTTAGAATGGACAAATAGTCAGTCTCTATCTACTCACTGAATGCCACTCATGACAATGTAAATCTTTATCAGATGAGCCTTCATTCATCCCTTTTCCAGGCTGAATAGACCTAACCTACTCAGTAATTCGTTATATGAAAACTTTTATTATACATTTGATTATCTCCGTTGCCTGCCTTTGAACTTTTCCACTTCTGCTATATATCACTTTGAGATGAGGAGACCAGAACTGTAGACAGTGTTCAAAATGTGGATCTATGAGAGATTCATACAGTAGGATGATTACATTCTCTTGTCGTTTTATTATTATTATTTATTTATTCCTTTCCTAATAATTCTGTTCCTAATAATTGCAAACATCTGATTTGCTGCCTGGCTGATGCCAAATGCAGAGTGGATTGCTTCACTGAGCTGTCTATCATAACTGCTAGGGCTCAGGCCTGAGTAGCAATGAGCAGTCATGGCCCCGTCATTTTGAATGTGATTTGTTTTCTTCCTGTGGCCCTCACTTTACGCTTAGCCACACTGAATTTCATCTGCCTGTTTATTACCTGTTCATTCCCTCTCATATGATCTTTCTTCAATTCGTTGTAAGATGCCTTCATCCCTACTCACTTTAAAATTTCATACCACCTGCAAACCATAGTGTGCTCACCAGGATTTGTGATTTTGTGAATAAATCAAACCATTTATCTAGATACAGAGGATTTGAGGAAGAGATTATGAAGCTGCTGAAGATTCGTGGATAAACCAAGCATTTATGAAGATGTAAAGAAACACAGATCCCAGCAGAGACCCCGTTGAAACTCCAAGCTGTTGGGGGAACTGACGATTTATTTCCATCTTCTGTTTCCTGTCTTTTAATTGATTCTTTATCCAGGCAAGCATCATCCATCTTATTAACTTCTTAGTTTCCTTAGAAGATTATTGTGATGGACTTTTGTGAATCCAGAGAGATATATTAACTATCTCCCCTATCGATATGTTCTTGACCCCCTACAAAGCAAAAAAAGTGAGGTACAGAGAGTTTGCTAACATTGAGAGAAAGTCTGAAATACAAGTTTATTCTTGTTTGAGGTCAGAATCCACAGGGAAGTAAACTTTTAACTTTTACTTTTCTTTTGCTGTTCCTAATAATTGCTAACATCTGATTTGCTGCCCAACTGACGTCAAATGCAGAGCTGATTGCTACACTGAGCTGTCTATCATAACTGCAAGGTCTCAGTCCAGACTAACGATGAGCAGCCTGAGGCCCAGCTTTTTTATTGTCTGAACTTTTACTTTTTAACTTTAACTTTTATCTTTAACCATCAAACCATGGGATAAACTTCAGCGTGAATTAATACTTTTTTTAGAGGCTAATCTTAAAATTCTCATGATTCGGAAAACTCATTTCCCTTAGTGCTGGAGCTACTTGCTTATACTGAACAGTGCTCTAAACTCAGCTGAATTGTAGCCTCAAGCCTTAGAGGGAGACAAGAAATTTCAAATCTTTAAAATTTTCACTGTTATTTTCCACGCATTAATTCAAATATGTTATTTAGTTTTACTAGGTGTGGCGGACAGATGAGTGAACTTTTGCCTTAAACATTTCTTGGTACGTAAGGTGCAAGCAAACCATAACCCCAAACAAGCCATCTGTTCCCGGCGGGAACAGGACTGAGCTGCTGTGACCCCCAAAATGGTCTCCCTGCGACCACCTGGGACACACCGAGCCTGCGCCGAACCAGGGCATGATCAGGCAGAGACTTTGGGACTAGCACAGCTTTTATAAAACTTGCTTAGCATGAGTAGCTAAATTTGCTGAAGCCTTAGGCCGCACTCCCTAGTTCAGTGAGAAAGGGCCCCAGAGCTGATGCAGGCGGGAAAGACAAGGGGGTTACCAGCAGTTTGCATTCCTGTGCACTGCTGAAACAGTGCTAATTGCTGGAGTTACCACCTCTTTGTCAGGACCTTGAGACATGATGGCGGGACCCAAGGAATGAGGACACACCTGTCGGCAGAAACTGCAACAGTAAAGATAAGGGAGAAAAGAAACAGCCTGCCTAGGAACAACGATGAGACCCAATAAGGACCAGGAGACCCCAGACCCCAAAATTACTATTGGTCTGAACTACCACGTGGGGAGTGGGAAACTTAATTTGAAAAAGCTATAATTGCCCAGGGATTTCTTTGTTGGGGGTCCCTCTTCGGAGGCACCCAACTCGAGCTGTAACCACTGCACACATGTCATTACAATTTATTTATTTAATTTGCCTTGATTTGGCTCCGAGCTTTTCAGCGGGAACCTAGGGTCCGACCCTGCTCGAGTTGTAATTACTGCAAGCACATCGCCAAAACTTACACCCAGGGTGAAGAGGACCCACCCACCACCAAACGGGACCCCCCCACCGCCGAGACTCCCAAAGGAAGAGGACCAACGGGACACCACTGGATCCATGGGTGGTGATATCTTTCCCTCTCTCTCTCACACTCTCACTCTCATTCTCTCTTTTTTTTTCTCTCTCTCTTTTGTTGAATGTTGGTAAGATCTGTTCAAAACATGTGGCACGGGACTTGCCTAGCTAGTTACAGTAACCACCATTGAATTATCCTATTTGACCACATGCCTTATCTTTGTGTTAATAAATCATAAAACTGGTTGGCTGGTGTCGTTTCACCTTAGTTCAGTCCAAGGGCATCACAAACTTGGTCGTTGGTCCCAAGGGGAGGGAGGTCGTCCTAAATGACTCCTTTAAGGCCGTGACACTAGGCTTTTTCAAAAAGCCAGAAGATACTGTGGCTTTGGAGCCATTCACATTCCAATTGCAAGCACAAGACAAAACACTCAGTAGAAAATCAAAGGGGAAGGAGATGTGACAGTTGCAGTAAGGAAAAGCTTTCTTAGACACTAGAAGAGGATGTGAGCAGAGAAACTACTGCGGATGGAAAATGTAATTGGAAGCAAGGTATAAGGACATAAATGAAAGCGTAGCATAATAAAGATGTTCAGAAGGCAGAATGGCTTCTAAAGAAATGTTCTAGACCACTGAGTGTTGGTGGCCTTGGCGCTAAAGACTATTAAACTATTTGGGTCCAATTCTGTGAATAACTATAAAAAAGTACAAAAAAAGGTTTCATTTCCCTCCAGGACAGTTTGAAATAACTAAAATGTGGTCTCGAAGCTTGTTTGAATTGGCCCTCTGTAATGAAGGATGTGAATGGAGAAGCTGAACAATTAGAAAACCATGCTAAATAGTATTAAAATGCTTGTAAAAAAATGATGTTTTCTGTCAGTTGCAACCATTTGCATTTCTAGCCTATGACTTCATATATTATTTAAAATTGCTTTGCATTGATGAATTATAGTATATAATTGCTTTGTACATGTATATGGTTTGCTGGGGAAAATCCAGTGTGAATGCAGCAATTTTCATATGCAGTATACTCAGTTAGTAGTTGTGAGAACACAAAGCAATTTTCACAGGATTAATGTTCGTTGTAGGAGTTGATACTCTGTGATGATGCCAAAGATCATTAACTCCAGCTGGCCATCTATTGTACAAGCAAAGCCTTGGACTGAGGTCACTGCTGTAATTCAAATCCTCTTTTCAGTAAAAGATTTTGAGAGGGTGAGGATGGATACTAGATTTATATGGAATTAGAACTTAATTCTATGGCTACTAGCTAGCTGAAAAACAGGCAAGACATTCCAGGGATTTTGCTTTTGCTTTCCAAAGCTGCAATCTTTCCCAGTTTTTTGAACAACTTCTAACTTGTCCTAATGGGCATGAAATATAGTTTGTAATTAGATTTTTTTTCATGTTGTGGACTAGTTTCATGGCTTTAAACGTAAGCTATGAGCTACTCTTTGTTTATATATTTTGAGTTCTTATGTTTGAAGTGCTGAAGGACTCACTAGATGCAGAAAAATGTCCAAAACTTTTGAATTTTTCTTAAAACTTGACCTTAAACCTCACTGTTCATCTGCCCATATACTATGTGTATTTGCTTTTTAAAATATTGTTTCTCTAAAATGAGTTTTTTCCACTACTACATTCTGCAGCCTACAAATAGTTTGAGCTAGAATTTAATTGGTTTGGAAATAATAATGTGGACCAAATCTGCAGGAATTTTGGTCTATGAAGAAGAAAGATTTTGAATGTATTTACTGTTGCCTTCTGTCATAGAGACAAGAAGTCAATACTCCTGCTCCTCTTTTTTTTCTTCTTTCTGGGTGTGCAGTGTTGATCTCAGAGTCACATCAAGGGAGATGTCTATTCAGATATTGCTGCTGTTGCATGGTGAACAGGTTTTGACAATGAGAATTTAACTTACTGAGGACTCCAACATGAATTTGGAAAATGGATCTTCAGTAAGTACTTATGGAAGTAAGCTTGTAGTATTTTAGATCTTGTGTAACTGTTTTGTTATATCAAAAATGCTTCCAGTACCTCTGGTTTTGTATCCCCTATTTCTCATTACAGTTACTCCAGGTATTCATTATTTTGTCCTTTAGATATAGGGTTTGTTTTACTATTGTTAAGAAAAGCTCTTTTTGAGAATTACCTAAAACATCTACACAAGTTTTTTGTGGTACTACAGAATTTTATGAGGCAGCTGTAAATGACATTTGATGCAAAATATTATTATTGGCAATTGAAATGAGAGATCTTTTGTCCATCCCCAACCTTTCCACTGAATCAACGTGTGACCTCAGATGAGACACTTTGCTTTTACTAAGCATGCTGGACAATCCATTTGACCCTCGTTGGAAACCCCAGGTAGTTCTGTAACAGAAATACACCTTTTAAAGAAGTTTTTTTCTTATTTTTAGTCTAACAGTTAAGTCTTCTTTAAAGCCAGGATACATTACAATGTCTCAGGTAAGAAGTTAAAGAAATAAGAAGTGAGAAGTTAATATATTTATTTCCATGGGGTCATTTTAAGTATGATAATTTTTTGTTACTAACTTTTCTTATAAGTTATTCTCATTCTCACAGAATATTTGGCACATAACATTACCTGATATGACAGAGGTTTTAAAACTTTGCTTTTGTGTTCTTCTCCGGACCCAAGTCGTTTTGTGACTAATTAATTCTCTGCATTTCTCTGACAGTACAGCTTATCATATTTAAGCTGTAAATCTTTGGGACTGTAGGGGTAGTGTCTAGTACTGCATGAACCTCATAACATACTGGCTCCCTTAAAGCCTATAGCAAAGTTTCCAGTATCATTGGCAGAGTTCTTGACTAAGGCTTCTTTATGTTATCAACATAGAAACAAGGTATTGGGCTGAATCTTTGTGATTCATTGGTCTATTCTGAATAAGTTGCTGAAGAGTAGTGCTGTGTGATTCCTAACACCTTTTGTTCCAAACCCTGCAAGACAGCAGAGTGAAGAATAGGAAAAGTAATAAATTGAATGTGTTGATGAGGAGCAGGGTAAAAAGCTCCTTCTGTCTCCATTTTGTTTGATTTCAGAGTTCAAGATGCTAGAAACCAAAAGGAAAACAACTGTAATTGTTTCAAACTACAGTTTTCTGGATTAAGAGTTCCATCCTGTCACTACAAAGGTTTGTATGTTCATTTTTCTTATTCATGTGGTGTAGCTCAAAATGGTATTTCATGATTTTTATAGAGGTCCATTGATGTGTCAGTTCTGTGTCGGAAGTTCTCTGTAAGAACACATGTAGGGATAGGAATGTTGTATGTGCAAAACTGAGCTCATAAACTGACAGTTTCTCCATTAATTTCTCTTGGGGATTGTCAATTTGAATTGAAAAAAATGTCATTAATATTTTTATTAAAAATACCAAAGACTTGGAGCAAGGAATGGATTGAAGTACTTGAGGAAAAAACAAGTGGAATAAAACACTATGGCAAGGATATAATTCACCCAGTGCAGCTTGGCAGAGGGTTCATATGTGTAACCTTCATCTTTAACTCTTTGTGCAGATTACTCAGCTTTCCAGCTGAGGAGTAAACAAGAGATCTGGCAATACAGACACTTTTCATGCACTTTTTCCTCTTTTGAACAGTCATTTCCAGTCTCTGTGGGCTGAGAGCAGACTGACAAAAGAATCTGTGCCTCAAAGGTGCTATTACAGTGTTTTCTGGAGCCACAGAGAACCAGCAAAGAAATGTTGCCTTTCTGTGGCCCGTTTTGCTCTTGGAGCTGTTGTAACGTTATCCAGCAAACCATTCAGGCTTTCCAATTTAATTAATGTATCAAAGTATTAAATTGAACTTAGACGTCCAAATAGTGTTCTTGCCTATTGCTCAAATTTGTATCATACTTTTGCTTCTCCTTTGTTAATTTCTATGATTTTCTGTTTGAAAATTTGAGACAACTCCTTGTAGAGAAGAAGACTCTAGGAGAGTTTGGACCCTCAGTTAATGTAAATTACATATTGGATCTGCACTTCCTTGGCACTTTTTCTCTGCCAGCCATCTGAGATGAGAATCTTTTCACCCATATCCTTGATAGGGGTTGCTCAATAACTTAGTTATATAACTGTAAAATGCAGAACAAACATGGTTCATTAGTATTAGAATAATGCACTATTTCTACTGGGAACAGCTACAAGAAGGCATTTTTATTCCTCTATACACTGAAAAAAATAAGGAACCTATTATACCTGACCAGCAAGGGCTTCCTAGACTATGAGGCTGTTCTGAACACAGTTGAGAGTATGTTCTTAATTCCCATATCATGTCAATTTTGAGATATGCCAGAGGCATTTCCAGTGTTCTAGCCAGGAACTATAGGAAACAAGGGTTTTTTTTCCTAGTCTGAATCCTTTCCTGTATTCTGTTTGTGTATGGTTATTCACTATTTTTTTTCTTCTTCATTTTTTAATATATCCATCAACAACCCTGATTAGTAGTCTAGCTGCAGGCAGTCTTATGACATTGGAGAAATTTGTGTCAGGAGCTCTAACACACATACATGAAAACTTAATTTTGGTAGACAAGACTCGGAATAAAAGGGCAGAGTTGCTGAAGGATATGTGCAAGCACATTTTTCAGGTTTAGAGATTAGTTTTTAATAAGAGTAGAAGTCCTCATTGGCTTTCTTTACCACCTCTTCGCCTTTTGCAATTTTACCTGCAATTGATGCCAGTATCTGGTTTTGTGATTTTGGTAGCATGAGAATCCAAGATAAAAAATGCGTAAGATGTTTCTTTCCTCTCACTCTTTTCCTGTTACTACCACCTTGAAGAGGAGCTGTGAGTAACTCTCAGGTTCTAGGAGTATTGTTAAGAAATAAGAACAACAAAAGTGATCAGCAGCTATTTAGCATGAAGTGTTTTGTAAGTCTCTGCAATCTCTGAGCAGCAGATTTCGTATCTTAAAAACCTTAGAGAGGTACCTGATGAAGACATCCTATACAGAAAGTCAATGGAGAGTCATCTTTTTTGTCTTTAAAATTTTGCCATTGTGCAGATTCTTATGAACCTTGAATTCAAGCCTCTCCTCTAGCTTTATAATAAAATATTCTTGGAATACTTTACTTTAGGACTCAGTGGATCTGCCACAGAATTTGTTTAGGATTCAAAGCTTCTGGTAAGTAGAGAGCTGCTTTTGTTACATGTGAGCAGGTTTCTCCTAGTAATGTCTGTGATGTCTGTCTTTTAAGGAAGAGAACCTGCCTTTGTCTTTCCCAGTGTGGTTTGTGTCTATCTGCATTGTGATCTTACTCTTAAAGCATGCAGGACACCTTATAAAGAAACATACTTATGGCTGTAAGACTGGTCATGCTGGGTCAGATCAAAGTATTGCCTAGCACAGTGATTCCCACAGTCACATGGATAGGTAGGACCTTTGGAAGGAGAAGGGTACCCAGTGTGAATAATCTGAGGACTTGACCTTTTCTTATTAATTACATTTTAGTCATTTTTTAATGTAGACTCAAATTTTGTTAAGCTGATAGTTTATGTCATTCTAGAGCTGCTTGTTGTTTCCTTGTGAGAGTTCACTACAATGTATTTTATAAATATTAATTACATTAACAAAGAAGCGTAAGTCTGTAGGTGGTTGGGTATTTCAATGTACATATTCATAATGTCTGTGTAGAGTGCTTGAGTGATAACAGGTAGATACTATCCAAAGGCACCATCCACTTGGGTCTTTGTTTAATGACCACATCACATTCTCACTAGGTCACAGGTACCAAAACATAATCTTTAATACTTTCTGTGTTTTAATCTGATACTTTCTCTCTTATCTTGTATGAGATTTTCTACTGTGATTTATTTGCATATAGTAGATGTCCTTGATGTTAGCTTGTTGAGATTTTTGGACAGATCACTATTAGTGTTTAGATAGTTGTTTACTCATTGATTTAATATCCTGCTGTTACTGTACAATTGTGCAAAATGCAAAATTTGGACAGGAGAGGTGATGGATTTTGAAGTAAAATTCATATTTAGTGCACTCCTGAAAGTTTTTCTCTCCAGAAAGATTCAAAGATCCTCCTAACCTTGGTGAGAAGATGATGTGTAAAATGCCAGTTTTCAAGTACAGACCTAGAAAAAGTTTACAGCTTTTGGGAATGAATTGAGGCATAAAATCATACTAAAAATCCTTCCCCTTGAGGCATTCAGAAGGAAGGGACAGGCACTATGGCTGCATAAAACTGGCTGTGAGTGAGGTTGACAGTACAGAAGATGGCTTTACTGATACTGGAAATACCACTCAGGAGGGAGGTCCAAGAGCTAGTGGTTGTTCTGAGACAGGAGTTCCTGCTTCCTCCATCTGGTTGTGAGGTTTGCATGGATCCCAGTCACAATTCTCTGTAACTGAATATTGGAAACTTTTGTTTTCATCTTAAGAAGAGAGAAAATCCAGCCTCCTCTTCCTTTGTGAATGTATTTTTTAAGGAACAAAGATTTGAAGGACTTGAATAGATGTACCACCAGGTCAATCTAATCTTGCTATAAATACTCTTGGTTACCTTGAGCATAACATGATGATCTGCTTTAAAAGACTCTTGTTCTACATTATAGGGTTTTTTTTCTTAATAGAAATCTTGCTTCTGGCTCAGTAGATATGATTTTTACAATTACTAGTAAAAGGCTTTGACATACATTGCAGAATCTCAGGGTTTGTTTGGGCTTGTGTTGGCCTGACATGGTTCAAGCTTGTAACAACTGTCTAGTGGTCAAGTGCCTGCTGCCTCATAACTGCTGTTATGATAAACTCTGTTAATATCATATATGATAAGGCTCTGAATGACCTAGGGAGTCATCCCTAACAAACAATAGCCCTTTGTGTCAGTTAAGGCTGGCAGAGGCTATTGTACAGCTTTCAAACATTAACTGGGTACCAATGATAAGGAAGAAAAGTGTGTTTAAAAAAGGTATAAGAATTAACCAAAGTGTCCCCAAGTCTTAGGTAAAAGGGAGCACACAGCCGTGAACTTCATATTGGTCCCAGTAAAGACTTGAGGATCCTGGTGATTCGTCATAAATTCCCTTCTCCCATTCCACCTGAGGAACACAGGAAATTGATTTTAGGACCCAGAGAGCTATAGAAAGGGTGAACATAGCACTAAAGAACAGGTTTAGATACTAGAAGGGTCTTTTTCTTTTATTAAATAAGATTTTCAGTACAAAACAAGGGGAATAAAAAGTGCTCTTAACCTAGAACAAAAGAGGGGAATTAGAGGAAATATTTTGACCAGTTATTTTTTCCATTTATTTCTGGTATTGTTGAGTCTTAATGAAATTGATGCATTCTTAAATATTTATTAGCAGAACATGATACACTTTAATAATTTAGTAAGTCGATGCAAAGCTACTCCCCTTTTCTTGAGAAAGACCGATGTTAAGGGAGTGCTTATAGGGGCCGCTGCCTCTGATGGGCTCCAGCACGCAGGGCTTCCTTCAGCCTAGCCACTGGAGCTCTGGCAAGTGCCCCTGGGTCCTGGAGATCTTTCTGATGCAGGCTGGTGGTCATGGCTGCTGCTCTCCTGTTTGCAGGTGCAACCAGTAGTGGGGTGGAATGTGTGTCCCCCCCACACACACACAGGCACAGAGGACACTGCCATGTCTGGCTAAACAGACTGCCACAGACTAGGTGCTGCCTTCAACAACACCCACATATAAGACCATCAGAACTCACATAAAGCAGAAGTACACATAGCCAAGTTCCCATCCTCATCTATGAAAGCACAGAGGCCCTCACTCTAGTTCACAAGCGCATGCACATTCATGAATCCCTTGAATGTCACTGCATCCTGACTGCCCATCTAATATCTCTGCCCAGATCCTGGGCACCCTTACCTGCTATACAGGCCTTCTACTCGCCAGCTAGTCCAGCATGAAGTTTGCTAGCAAATTGCACACACACACAACCCCTTGCACACCAGTTTAGGGGAAAATACAGACACTCCACCCCACTCTTCAGCAGCTGGTGCCCAGGCTAGCGGTCACTATGGCTAATGGTCCAGCCACAGCTGCTGACATTGAGACCACCCACTCCACTCACCTCAGTCTCCCTGGTAGGACACATGAGCCCTATGACCCCTCGTCCTGCTCCAGGGGCTGATGCTCAGACCTTCCTCGCTCCAGTTGCTGGCACTGAGACTCCCATTTGCCCCAGTTGCTGGCACCACAGACACAGGAGGCCCTACACTGACTCCAGTTGCTGTCCTGAATTCATTCACACCACTTCTCCCAGGAGCTGGCACATAGGACACACTCCTTAGATGCATGGCCCCTCCAGCTACTGCCACCAGGACCCTCACTCACCCCAGTCGCTGGCACCACATACAAGGGGTCCTCTCCACCTGAGGGCCGACTGCAAGCTGCTGGTCTGAATTCACTCACTTCAGTCACTCCAGTCATTGGTACCTAGTCCTTACAGTGCTTATGCATGGGATGGAGACTGAGCTTGCATGGAAAGACAGTTAAGAAAAGATTTAATAAGAAGATATCCTAAGTCCTCATTTTCATCTTGTTTCTCCCTTCTTATCAATTACAAAGTCCATGTTGGCCCTCTCTAAAACTATGCCTGTAGTTTTCCAATGGTCCCTTAGTTAGTGACTGGAGACTTTTTGGTCGTTATCTACTTTATCCCTTTTCTGTCAAATTTGTGTCTATGTGTGTTTTGCTTATGGCTTCTGCCTTTACTTATCCTTTTGCACTGAAAAGGTCCTTGATCAGATAACCTTAATGAAGCGGATGCTCTCACATTCCACATGCCCTTACAGCCCTGTCTTCTCACAAGAACTAGGTCATCATTCTGTGATCAACAGAACAAAACCTGCCATGGTAACATTATCACCAGAGATAGGCACCTCCAGAATATGTTAGCCTCTACTTGAATCTCATCCTTTGGCAGATATTCATCAAGAACATCTCTGAATTCTTAAACTTCTTGTTCTAGCCCAAGAGTTGCCACTTACTTCTGATCAGTTTAAAATAATCCCAGGCAGTGACACTGTACTTAATTTGGATGAGCAATGTAAGATGACAGTCATAGATTGGATAACCTTCATTGTCATTGGTGACTGATGCAGCCCACCTGCACAAATTCCAGGCCCAGTCAGGAAATAATTTCCTTCATTTTCCACAAAAGGGAGTCACCAGTCACCTCTGTCTTTCACAAAAGGGGTGGCTGAAATTAGATCCGCTTTAGATTGTGCATTCATGGTTGTCAATAGATCTTCAGCTGGCTGTTTGTATATGGCACACTTCGTCTCTGTCCCAGAAGAAACTGTCACCTTTCCTCAGGGAGTAATCACCTGTTATTCCACCAGTATTGGTAATGTTGGAGGCTAGTCTAGTTGGCCAACCTTTGCCCCCTGTCATCTTGCCAATAGTAGCCCCATAGCCTGATTGCCTATTCCTGCAGTGGTCTTCATTGTTTCCTTGCCAAGGAGAGATGTACATAATTTTTCTTCCTGTATGCTTATTCTGATTTTGCTTGAAATAGCATCCTGTTTAGTCTCAGCTAGGCATTCTCATTCTTTTATTTTGTAATGGGCTGCTTTTGCCTATTGACTTCAGTTTCTGTGCCCTCTATTTCTCATCCTTTTACCAAACTTACATGATTTGTGCTCTGTGTAAGACATCCCGTTCTGTGCAATGCAGTGGATTTTGTTCCGTAGCTGACGTGTTTGCAGAGTGCCTCTTACGGTGGTATGTAAGAGCTGAAAAGCTAACCTGCTGTGGGTAGCTTGAAAATGGAATAGCTTGAAACAGCACACCAAATACTCCCTTTGAGTCAATGTGGCTTTTTCTCTTGTCCCAGCTATTCTGTGGTTCATTGACAATATATAATGTTTTCACTATTTTCCTTCCTTCTCAGATGCCTTTTACGAAATCTGGCTTTCCACTCGGCTAGCTCTTTGGGGTGCTCTGAATCTTATAGAGCCATATTTGTAGCTGCTTTCCTGGATGGTATTTGCCAGCCTACACAAGGAAATTAGTCTGGATTAATTTAGAAAATGAATTAAAAGCTTTTCTGGTTTAATTCACTGTGAATTGCTCACATTCAGGAGTAAGAATATATATTGTATTAAAGTGAGTATAATAGAATGGAGAAATACCATTTTCACAGAAAGCAGCTGAATTCCCATTGCCTCCAGAAAGTTTATATCTTTGTTTAAAATTCTTTGGCCCTAAACAATGTAGCTGCCGTGAGCAAATGATGATACAGAAAATGAGGAAAATGTGAGCTACTATGTTAAGCTGACTTCCTTTCTCAGTTACCATGGCAATATAGTCTTCCTGTGGGGGAAACTTTCTTATATTATAGCTATATAATTACTAAATTCTTCTCTATTATTAGAGCTATATTAAGCACAATCTGTCAATTTTTTATAGTATGCTGCAAGGCTAAAGAATATTTTCTGAACCTAGGTTCATCTTACTGGTTATTTGGATGGTTACAGTCACTGGGTGTTTGGGCAGCTCTGGATAACGCATGCTCTTAGATGGGATATTGATTTCAAGACCATTCATTCCAGGAGTGTGAGCAATGTAAGCTCTGATTATTAAGAAAACAAATTAACAAGTGGACCACTGAGAGGCAGAACTGCCCTCATCCTGTATTTGTTTAGTCCACTGAGTTCATATGGACATCATGAACTGATTTTTGGATTGACAAAAGGAGCAAACAGGTCTCCCGGACGCTGAGGCTTCTGAGTGATATGTTGCTGTTCGGAAGGAGTGAGGAATCTGGCTACTGCCACTGACACAATCTGAAGCATCTGAGTGTCAGGTGTGAATCAAGTGTTGCTTTTATTCTTCCCTGATCTCTCATTTGCTAGACTAGAATCTATAGTCTGAACCTAGATATTGTCTAACCAATCATTTCAATCAACCTAGCCACTGCTGTCATCTTGCACTGGTGTGAGCAGCCCCTGACCTTTGTTAAAACTACTATTCTTCATCTCCCCTTTCCTGCTTGCTCTCACTCTCCTCCCTCTTTCCTTCCTTTTTGGTTGTGTATCACTCAGGCTAAGGTTCACCTATTTTCGTTCATTTGCAACACCTCTAGCATGACCTAGGGCATTGCTTAAAGAACATTTCATCTTATTGTTACTAGTAGGATGTGTTTCCAGCCGAGTCCCGGTCTCACCTTAATGCATTCTGTTACGTTGCTGCATCTGTCCAGCAGAGCCGCCTGCTATTTCCATCAGTGATCCTTTTTCTATTTAGTTTGAAATATTTGCTTCTTTACTAAAGGACGTATTATTACTCCTAAGTATGCAGTTATTGAGGAACGGAATTTTTTTTTTTCCCTAGCTGAGCTATAGCAACAACGATTTAGCGTGCCTGACAACTCAAAATAAATTATCTTGTTTTTCCACTTTAACCTATATGATGTTGCAGGGATATGCCTAAATGCCAAGGTGTCTTAGTTAAATATGCATGGAGTCACTTAGAATCACTTCAGCACCTTAACATTTGGATATAACATTACCCAGAGGACATCTTCTGATAATACCTCATTTCTGGTCTTTAAAAGGAAGCAAGAAATTCCTCTGTCACAACACAGGGGCACAGACACTACTAATACTACTTAGATACCAGTTGAAAGTTCTATTGCTGTTTTAAATGTAAGCCAGAAATACCATTTCTTCTGTGTTCATAATAAGAAATACAGATCGTGGCTACAGTATGTTGCCTTCCTATTAAAAGATAAACTAAAATTGTTTTTACTGCATCTCCCTGATGTCATTCATATCAGATAAAGGCAATGAAAGGAATATTCACTCTGAACTAATTCCAATGCAATGCAGCCACTGCATTCTTTCTGCATTTCTTTCTTTGGGAGGTGCTAGAGATATTTCTGTGTGGAAACATGGACCTCCAGCCACAGACCTGAGGCCCAACTGTGCAGAATCCACACTGGCTGAGGAATAGGATAAGGATACGACAACACAGTGATGTTAGGACTCAACAGTTTCAATAAATTGCCTTACTACTTAACCTGTTAAATATGTATCTCTCCTGTTCTTAATGAGTTCTTAATGTTCCTAATGATTCTTCTTGGAATTCAAATTGCACTCTATTGTTCCTGCTGGCTAATGAAAGGCTTCCAAATTCATATTTAGGGGTATGAATAATAATCTAGTCCCCAAGAATATGGCATGCTTTGAATATTTAATAAGTGAATTATGTTCTTAGTTTTAGGAATGTATCTTTGAATGTAGCTGTTGAGGTTCTTACTGTGTATATAAGTTAAGCACCAAATGTTAAATAAAGACCATAGAAGCTCTTATAATTCACCAGCATCCTTAAATCATAGGCTATAGTTTACTTGTAAGAGAATCTAGGGGAAGTAAGCTACCAGGAATGGCTGAATTTTAGAAATATTAGAAATTGAAGATGCTTATTGTAAAGCTGTTTTTTCAGTCAGCTTTGTTAAAGTTGTGAATTAGGCAGCTTCATGGGATTTTTCTTTTTCTTTTTATATGATTAGGATTGGAAGCAACAAGAACTGGAAATCCCAAAATAAAGGCTAATCTTGTGAGATTTCCCTCCAATTCTAGACTCAAAAGACTACAAATAGTATGTCTAAGCAAACATTTGGATGTTGCTCTTTTCTAACTTCCAGTAGATCTTTTCAGGTTCTTTTTGTATTTATGCAAAGATTCTTCTCAAGTATTTCCCTTCAGTAGAATTGGTTAAGCCTTATCATCAGATGGCATAATCTCCTTGCAGTATCTGAAGGACGTTTGCTGTGGTGGTTGATCTCTCTTCTCCAAAGCAGCAATTCAGCAACTTCCCTTTTCACCATAAGAAGAAGAAGAGGAGCACAGCAGAAGAGAAACGGAGAAAGTGAGAGGTAAGAAGTTCCTTTCCAGATTGCAGAAGACTCATAAGGAGAATAAAGCTTAGAAGAGTCTCTGGCAAAGGATGATTCACTTCAATATCACTGGCCTTTGAGTAGTCCAAGAGATGTGAGGCAAAGAAAAAGAAACTAGGGAGCCTGATTAAAGAGTTAGTTAATTCTAACTCTTTAATTCTCTGCTATCACTTCTGAGGTGGGACTTGTTGGCAGAGAGCTTCTGCCTTCTTCTCTTGCTCCTCCTTTGCACTCTGTGAGCAGTGCAGAGCAGTTCTGGGCAGGTCGTTTCATTACAGATTGCTTCTACTCGCTGCCTTTTGACCTTCTGGAGTAATGTTTTGAGTCTTCAAGCTGAAGCACCTGGACACACCTCTCTTGTGGATGAAGATGCTGCTATATTTATTACAATTTCCCTATGGAAGTAATTGCTATGGAATAACTTACTTTGCAGCTATTGTAATTGGGCTGTGGTCTCCTGTTCCTTCTGCAGAGTGCTCCTTCAGTAAGACAACTTTCCCTATGTTTTAACAGTAAATGTTTACCCATGTATACATTCAAAAATGGTGTTGAGACATTATAGCATGAGAACTGTCTTTCCAGCTGTATATGTGAAACAAGAGTGACATCTAGCAGTCAATTCTGGTAAACACAAGTGTGTGCATCTGGTAATTGCATTTCCTGTGTCCAGTAGTGGTATACAGTAAAATTATTTTGCTTTCGTTTGCAATAGAAAAATACCACTCATTGGTAGAGCAAAATCATTTTAAACACAAGAAGTATTTAAACTTATAACACTCCTGTTAGGAATTTTTCAAACAAATTCCATTTTATGGCTGGAAAAACAGAGTAAGTATGAAATGGCCTGTCCAATGTCCCCAGTTATTTCTGTGAGAGAATTAGGAATGAACCGACTCTTGACTAGAATTGACTTCTTCTTTCAACAAGCTATACTAACTTGAATTCCCAGGAATGAAATAATTTCCAGCATTGCTGGTGGAGTGTGGCAAAGAACCACCTGATGATCAGCCTTGTAGATTTGTAGTCTACAGCTGAAAATTTATAACATGGGAACCAAAAATACATGTCCTGAAATCTATATGCAGGCATATATATCAGTAGTCATCACCACATGCCTTTTCAGTGGAGTGCAATGGCAATTGCTGTATTCTCTGCCCTGGGATTCATTATTAGTGCAGTGTGCGTGAGCACCAGCTACGGATTCGAAGCACTGAGTGAACACGGCAGGGGGAAAAGTCCTTCGCCCAAGGAACAAAGAACAAATTGTCTTTTTAAAAGACTAACTTTGAAACTCATTGCCTAGCTATTAGCTTTTATACTGCAGTAACACGTAGCATCCAGCTGCGATTTTGGCCCCGTTGTGCTGGACTCTGCATATCACAGAACCACAGACCAGGTTGGAAGGGACCTCTGGGCATTATCTAGTCTAAACCTCTACTCAAGAGCAGTACTCACTTGGAAGTTAGAGTAGATCACTCAGGGCCTCGTCCAGCTGAATTCTGAAAATCTGCAAGGATGGAGACTTCACAACCTGTGCAGAATTTCTTATGCTTCAACTTTGCCTCTTTTTTTTTTATTACTTATGACTTATTTACAACTCTGTACTATTTTCTTCTTAACCTTAGATTCCTTTTTGGCATGTATGAAAGTTCTCTGAAGTTTCAAAAAAATCTCTTGAAGCACCTCAGCTGATCTTTGCTGACATTCAGATACAGATGGAGGATGAAGTTCTGAATATTTTGCACAAGATGAAGAGCAGCTTTTTTATTAGTTCTGAGGAATATTTGAGGGAATATTTCAAATACTATCATTGCTAAAATACTTTAAATAGATTGCCACATAGATGAACTTATAATGCAAAGCTTACATTCTTGTTAGGAATTACAATGGTTTTAATATATTAGGTTGGCATTTTTCTGTTTCTTAAAGGAAATTAAATATTTCTTCAGGCAAATTAAATGTCATAAATATTTTAATATAACACAGGAGCCCATGACTAATGCTTTGTTTTTTTCTGGTGATTTGAGTCTCTCCTTAAGACTGAAGAGGTGACTGTACACTAATTTCAGAACCTGAGAGTGATAGAGAGAGTGTGTCTTCGAATGGAAACATAACACCTTGCCCTATCTTTCCTCTCTACTCTGTGCATCAAGGCTTGCCAGATGGTAAAGAAAAGGAGATAGATAGCTGTTCTATACCTTTTCTGAGAAGTCGTAATAATGTGATTTATATCACTGGGTATATGAAGAAGGCACTGTCTCCTATCTTTCTGGTTAATCCAGATGCTTTAATCATACGCTTTATTTGCTATTTTTAATACAAAACTGCAGTAGCACCTGGGCTCACAGCAGATATCAGAAGTCCATATTACTTCAAACAACTTACAGTTTAAGTACTTGTGGCATATGACAGTCAGAAGTCAGAAGAAAAGAGATACGACTTGCCAAAAGTCTGCAAATCATTGGCATAACCAGCATGAGGCCATAAATTTCCTGTGGGCTATTTGTGACCTTGGGTCTGATGCCCATTTCTGTTTTCTCCCTTCTAAACTGGACAGCCAAAACATTTTGATTCTGAACAGAAGTCTTTATCCAAGCCAAGAAATGCTGAAATAGGCCTTGCTCCCTTTCTGTAGTTTTCTTTTGGTTTCCCCATACACTTGAAAGAATATCATAAACATAAAGGATGAACAAAAAAGCAAATTCCTATCCCTATATGATACTTCACCAATTCATTTTCTGACATTCTTAAGGGTTTTTTTTAATTTTAAAAACAATACAGTTTGCTTAATATTTCTCATGCTTTGAGAAAGATCATTTAGAGAAGAATTTGAAAATCTCATCATACCTGCCTCTAAATCTTTTACACTTGAAGATCTCAATTGCCTTCTATGTTTCCCTCCAACATGCTTTCTCTCATAAGATATTTGGACTCAATAGCAATACTTGGTATAACAGTATAATGTCCACTGCTTGGTTTCTCTGGATTTAGAATAGCAAAAGTAATAAAGGTATTGATTTCTTTTCACACACTGTTTAAATAGAGTTTATCCTAGCATTCTATTTTTCTATGTTTATTCTATTCTTTGTTCTAGCAAACTTGTCTAAGTTTTCTGGAAAAAGCTATTTTATGATGGCAAGAGATTCTTACTGCCCCCTCCCCCCAGTGCAATATTAAATACATCATAGACAATTCTTTATATTAAAAAAGGAGATAAAAAATAATACCCAAGAAGTGCTTCCCAGTTCCAGGGCTCAGTTTTGTTCTAGGTCAAAGTACACGTCACCCTTCCCTATGCCTGATTTCCAAGATGTCACATATGCACTGGAGTGAGTCTATCCCACAACAAAGATATAGCCAAGGAGCATAGGGATGAAGCTAAAACACTTTTTATAATGACTAGCTCACCTCTACAAATGAAAAGTACCTATTGATTAAATGCTTTTATGATCAGAGAAGATAAATTTGCACAGACGATTGTAACTTCAAATTATTTTGTATTTTCATCACATCTGTGTAAATTATTGAGCCTTTTTCCAATCTGAAAATGGTCCATTTTTTTAATTTAATCTAGAACATATAAATGAAAATAATATTTTTTTCAGAACTGCTGTGCTGTACCTCATCCTAGCTTTTCCTAACTAATCAGTGTTTATGAGACTATTTCCCAAGTAAATGACATAGCAAGTGAACATATCATTTCTTCACCATGACTCAAATTCTTTCCACCAGTCTTGGAGTATTTCACTGGTATTCAGATATACAATATAGATATGTACAAAAAAAAAAAAAGAAAGAAATTGTTTTAAAGAGTTCATGATGATCATCTTCAAGAAGCAACATTGAAGACACAAACATTCTTGGAGCAATGATAATTCATACGATTATAGTTTCTTCTGCCAGGTTATCAAATTATCTTTTATGTTAATTAGAGCCTATGGCAATGACTATCCTAACATGCTGTTTCACCAATTACATTTTGCTATTTAAATTGTATTAGTTTTGGAATTTTTATGCAAAGATTTGAATATGGCCAGTATCATATACATAATAAAGCATATTAAAGGAGATGACACATTTCAACCTACAATTACAATGATACATTTTACTTCAGTTAATTAACATAGAAGTCTAAAAATAAAACAATGGAACTAGGAATGATAGATATTAATCAATACTATTATGTCTCTCATTTTCAGGCCTATTTATCTTTGAACTCAAATATGCTTTTTTCTTCAGGAAAAAAGTGAGCAGGAGAGATGGGAAGGGCAACAATTATCTATGGTCAGGAATGTTCCTTTTCCTGATGCAAGAAATGAAATAGCTTCCCCTTTTATGAAAGAAAGTTTATCTAAACCAAGGTAGTAGAGTTCTTTGACTCTACTTCTGACCAACATGTACAGTACATGTTCGTTTTTCAGATGTTTCATATCAATAACAGTCATTTTTCTTCTTTTCTTTGTAAGCTCACTCAGTTTCTGTCAGTGCTTAAGTTGTCATATCTGAAATAAACTGTATCTACACTTTTCTATGTTTGTGTTTTAGGAAGGTTTGGAGTTTGCTGGTTAATATTCCCCAATGTCTTCTTTTTCTGGCCGCCCAGTGTCTCTTTCTTGCTCTCACCAAGCTTGCTCTTCTTTCTTCTTCCTCTTGCTCAGAACTTCGTTCTACAGCTCTAACAGCAAACTGAAGCACTGTCTGCTTTTTAACATTTGGTAAAAGTGCCCTTTTAAAAAAAATTGTAAGGGCCATGAGGGCACTCAGAGAACTTAATGGCCCTGACCAGCCTCATCTGGGGCCTCCACCCACACCCCAGCCCCTTATTTCAGCTCAGCTTGGTGGTGTCCGTCCTAGTCTCCAGTGGTGCTGCTGCTATGCCTGTGCCTGGCAATGGTCCCTGCTGATCCTGACCCATAGACGGATGTTCCAGGTTGACCTAAGATCTGCCTTGTCACTATGGACCTGCCCAGGTTGTGTCTGACCCTGACCTGATCCTGACCTGTGGATTGACTGCTCGGCTTGCCCTTGGATCTGCCTCATCACCACAAACTGCGCTGGCAGTCCAGATTTGGGGTGACCCCAGCTGCTGATCCCTCACTTGGGTACTGCGGAGCTGGCTCAGCTCCTGCCTCTGTCCCTTAGGGATCAGCCAGCCCTTGCTGCTCCCTGGCAGAAAACACAGGCCAAAAACCAAAAACTCCTTTTATTTAATGAATCTTTAACGGTGCATCAACTTTTTTACTCCAGTAGCTCCAAGTTAATACCCTCTTGGGACAGCTGAGTGTTACTAACTCATCATACACTTTTTGAGACAGACAAGTGTAAATACTGCACACAGCAGTTATTGCCATGAAAATTCATGGCCATGTGTGCAGAGGCAGCACTTCCTCGAAGTTTTGGTCCTACTTGTTACCAGATTTGTTCAGAAGAGGCAGAAGACAGCTATCAGGCTTTGTAACTGTGTAACTCCCTTACTCTGTGGTCACTGCTGTAAATGTCTGGGGATTCTCTTATCCAAAGGAATCCAATACAAGAAACGAATGGATAGTATTGAACTACCTCTGCCATTAACTGTCTCTGTCGCTGACTGGAATTTCATTTGCAGAGATAATGAGCTGACTTAAAGGCTCTACAACATTTCCCTTCGTATAGAATAACATATTAAACCTGAACTGCTGGACCCTCAAACATGTTGGTGAAGGCAGAAGTAAAGGTCGCAACCCATAGTAGTTATACATAGTTACATATTATTTCTTTAGCGTGGTAGTGCTTATTTCGTGTCTTACTACCTACCAAAGCTAAGCAGTCCATGCTCTGAGGGTTTCGTTGCTGTAATTGTAAACAGTTTCTGCGAGGGAGGTACCAGCCTGTTGGAGAGCTGGATTTATTAATTGCTGTGGACACTAAGTTCATGCTGCTGTTTGTTAACACTGAAGACAATAATTTCTCACAGTAGATCTGGGAATCTGCTTACCAACCTTTCTACAATTATTCATGTTATCTTAACAGAAATAATAACACATTTGCTGCATGTGTTCTATTCCTTCTGTTACTAATGAACTTATGGACATGTTCCTGAGTCAGCTAGTAACAGCCTAGCTAGTCCTCTCAAACTTAAACTCAGATGTCATGTCAGCATCCAAACAAAAATAAATAAATATGGGTGCATGACATATTAGGGCTAATTATCTGTGACCTAACACTACAGCTGTTTTTGTTGCATGTGTTGCTATTATTTTTTCAATATTGTGCTCCAGTGAGTGAGGAAATCTAAATAATAATGGCCTGACATTGTCACTTCATGTGTGAGGGTAGATGGAAACTGAGATGTGTACCTTGTTGCAAGATGGACTAATCTGAGCAGAACTACTACAAAAGAAATACACTTTATTTGAGAAATATATTTGAAGCTACCATCCTCGACCTGTGTTTTTCTGATATACAGCTCTGCTTGTGCCTGCTCTCCAATAGCTGTAGAACATCTACCAAGCAACACTCCAGAAGCTTTTGCTGGAGTTTCTTCCTCTTTTATCCACTCCTTTGCTTCATCTATAAATGGGAATTTTCTTCTTATTGGCTCTTCATACATAACGTGATTTTGTTATTGGTTAATTTCAAACAAGGGAACACACATGGACTGTTGCACGCAGGAAATGTGCTTGCTACGTGTCATTGTGCCTTAACTAAATGGCACCAAGCCACTTAGGGGGCGATCAAGTGGAGCTCAAACTGTCACAGGTGTGTTCTAGGGCAACAGTATTCTCACATACGTACACAATTATAATTACGTCTAAAAGCCATTTTTGCATCGTATTGAGGTATACTGTAAGAATCTTATCAGAGCATATATCTATTAAAAAACAGTTCTTTCCTCAAACAGCATCCAATTATAATGGAGACAAGTGTCCACTGCAGTAACAGATAGAAAAGAAAAAAATGGAAAATACTGTAAATATGGTTTTGTATATACTGGTTTTGTAACAGGTAGCTGCTTTCAGATTTTCAGATCCGAAAATAACTCAGACAAGAAAGTACCCATGGAGTGTCACATTTTAAAATACATGCATACATTATTTATTTGAATTTTAAATGACTTTTATTGAAAAGTTTCTCAGTTCAATTATCAAAAATATTATCTATAGTGACTACAAAAATATGTTTAATTAGCTCTTTATTAAACAAAATTATCAGTACATGTAATCTATGCTGTTGGGACAGTCTGAATAGACACTATTCAGCAGTTCAGTGTATCGAATCCACTCTTTCTGCATATTTTTACAGCTATAATATTATGCACTTGTAAAAATAATTTTAAATGTTTACATAACAGAAAAGGGTCAAACATTTCTTTCTCTCTATGAAGGGAGAAGTCCTGCTTCTATATCTGAGCTAGGTATTTCACTACCTTAATTTTTTAAAAATTAAATTTGTATTAAGATCCACAGACACATAATGGCACTCAGAGGACGTGCAAACTTCTTTATCATTTCTTTTTGCTTCTTCAACTGAACAGATGGGGAACAAGTTTTGATTTAGAAAATTCAATGAATGTCCATTTCCATAGGCAGAACGCATTTGAGAGGGCCCTTATTCAGTTTTATGGCTCGCTTAAACGTCATTGCCTCCTTGGAGCTATAAAAGCTGTGGGTTTTTCCTCCCTGTCCAGTGGAGAACTTAATGGGTCCTGAGGAGCTGCACTTCTATTTCATTTTCCCTCTGCCTTGTACCAATAATCTTGCATTTTTTCAGAACATTCACAGTATTTCAGTCAGGATAGAGGTTGTGTATAACATTATTTTGCAAAGTTTAGAGTTATACTTCTTCTCAAAAGCACTTTGGAAGGAGGCATTAGCTTACGGCAAGAATTTTGGCTTGAGAAGAAGGAGAGAATATAAATTTCCCTGAGCAGCTTTTAGCCAAGAACACCATCTTGCTTCCTGGTTTAACTTTTTCGTATGACCAGTAGCCACAAGCTACTAATTCTCCAGTTGCCCCTTTTTAATGGGAAATTACACTTTCACTTTTTACAAACAGCTGTGTTTGTACCTGATATTTGGATCCATAAGTAATTCATTAATAATATAAAGCTCTGTAATATTAACATAACAAAGTAATTGTTAGGATTTCTCTAGATAGATATCTCACATACACTACAATCTTGGCAGAGGACACAAAGTAAGCAAAAATTATGTCTATGCAAACAACTCGAACACACAGATGAATGAAAGGCCTCATCTTATATGTTTCCCTCCAATAAACCCTTACTCGGCTGTCCTGCTGTTGGGAAATATGCACAGTAACATGGTAACATGGTCCAGATAACAACAGCTGATACAATGGGAATGGGAGTGTATTTAAACAGAGTACCCCAAACTTCTGAGAGCTCTGAGAGGGTGTCTGCCCCAAAACTGGTAATGCTCAAGATGAATTAACAGCGATGAAGTTTGCCACAGATGACCATCAACCACGTTAAGCAGTATCCAGGGGACTATCCGGGGCCTTTTGCAAAAAGGAGTTTGTTTGAAAAGATATATAAAAGAAGCACAAAAATTTGTGTTTGTGGGGAGGGACCTTGGAGTCAGAAGTGAGCAAAACAGTATCTCATATAGTGTGCAATTTTCTTACATCTTTTTTTCAAACTGATGGGATTACCTTTAAGCCTGTATTCCTTAGAAAATGATTGTGTGTATGGTTACCCCAGCAATATTCCTTTCCTGCCATTCTGTGGTAATCTAAGGAACTAAAGGAAACACTACCAGAAATAATAAATTAAATTAGCTGTCTATGTTTGCAAATGGCAGTAGTTTAAGATCAGCTACTCTAGGACAGTCTGAAGCAAGATAGGACACGTAATAACTTTTAGGAGGAACAAACTTCCAAAATAATCATTTCAGAATTGAAAAATATAAGACCTGGATTTCACAGAGGCATTTATGAGCACAAGTCTCATTTCTTTCCGTGCAATTCAGGCTCTTAAATGTTTTGTGAATCTAGACATAACTGCTTTCATCCTTATCAAATGATCTTTTGAAAGGGTTCAATATTTGTGGGTGCAATATCTGTCTCAAGAAAGCAAAAAAATGTGCAGCCACAATAATTTTTCGCATAAATGGTTTACTTTACATGAAAGTACATTTTAGCAGTATATTGTTTTGCTACAGTAAATATTATTACTAGTCATTCCAGATAGAAGATGTAACTTCAAGTATATATGACATTTTCCTTTAAGAGATTAGCAATATGACTTCTCTTCATAGATACTGATAAATGGCTTCTGAAGTAGATAATGTCCACATTTTTTTTTTCTTGAAGAAATAGTCAATAACTTAAATTTGAATGAATGGGAAAGCTTACAAAGTTATATGGACATTTTTTACTGTGAGAATGTAGGTGAAGTCAATGAGTTTATGGAAGGAAAGAATAGATTTAAGCGCATTAATTGCATGTAGTTAACAAAGTCCTTACCAAAAGCAAAAGCAGAAAAAGCCCCTTACAAAAGTTATTTTTAGTGAAACTTAAGATGGCAAATGTCTATGAACAGCTTTCTAAATGGCTCAAATCAACTATGTTGTCAACCATCCGGAATACCTAATTCCCTGTGGAAATGGATATGACTTTCTAACATTTTATGAGCTATTTAATGGACATTTACAAAGGTCAGAGGAGAAAGAGGTAAAAAATAGAAGACTGCCCACAAAAATGAATTGTTTACATCTCCCTTAATTTAATTTATCTTAACTTCCTCACCTGCGGAAAGTTTTCTATCCAAACCTGCATGATGTACAATACACAATGAAGCACTCTTTGGAACATCTGAAACAAAAGCCACATTTTTAATGCATAAATAACGTATGCCCCACAGTCAAGGCTAACATTTAGGAGAGTGACAAACTGGCCTCAAAGTGCAGAGCTGTCAATCACAATGCTGAATAAAACCTTCTGGGGCAGAGGTAAAGATTTACCTGGACTGACAGACAGAGGGATAAGCCTCAGAGAAAAGATATGGGGACTATGTAGAATTCAGCTTGAAGGCTTAGATTGCTTGAATTCTTCTATTCTAAAGAGCCCAGTTTAAGAATATAGATGTTTCTTTAGTAGGGCAAAATCTAATCAAACTTAACCAAGATGCCCCCTCTCTTTTCCAAGAACCTTCTACCTCTGTAATAGAATAAATTAAGGCATAACCAATGACTATTTAATCTTAAAGAATTTATTTTTGTAATAAAAGGGATACGACACCCCATAGAAAATGTATGAATGAGCAAAACAGAAAAGTTTGAGTCTCTCTGGCTTAGCCTGATAGGCCAAATTTATGTATGCAGAAGGTATATGTTAAAGAAGACATGAACATGAAAATGTCTTGTAATGAGGGCGACTATAAGTCAGACATTTCTGTTTTACCATATCTGGCATTAAAGATGGCTATTTGCTTGTTTGCAAGTTAGGCTGGATACAGAGGCTGCTGTGATGGATAGCATAAAAAAAATAAAAAATAATAAAAAAAAGATTAGGTGAATATAGGCCTCTTCCTAGCCTTACTTTCACAGAAAAATAGAATTTCCAGGAATAAATCTATTAGCCACTGCTGGGTCATATATTCCAAGGTTTAAGTAACATTCATCCAGCAGCTGATGTGCATAGGCAAGCTTGCATTACCATAAGTTGGACAGTATGGTTCATAATGATTAGTTTCTGTTTACATAATTTATTTCTGTGAATAAATGCTGCCTTTTTTTTACTTCTGGGCATACAAAGTCAGGAGTCAAATGCAGAGAGCAAGAAGTCATTATATACATTGTAAAAGCAATGGGGAGTAGTAACTAGAGAGAGTGTACTAATTAGGCTTAGAAATGAATACTGCTATATTCAAAGTGCAGTTGAATATATAGAAAACAGAAATTTTTAGCTTGTGCATAAGTTTAAAAAAAGTGAATAATAAAACTCATTTATATCTTTTTAATACCTTCCATTCAAGGATCTTAAAGAATATTGCCAAACTCCATTAATTTAATCTTATTAAAAAAATTCGGACCGAGGAGAAACTAAGATCTACGTTTAGCATTGGAATGCCCAAGACTGGATACATAAAACTAAACTTTGAAACATATATTAGGAAAGATTCATTGTTGGAGGCAGACCTATGCAGAAGCAGTTTTGTTTGCGTGTGTTTTTTCTTTTTAGCCTGTGTTGATTTGATTAAAGTTGCACTAGTAAAGAAAGTCTTATGTTCTGTATATCCTGGTTCCTAGTCATTTGCTGATCTTCACCTTGTCTTCCCTGCTTTCATCATTTATTTAGCCTTCTATAGTGGCAAACCACAGTGTGCCCAAAGCAAAAACAAGTGCTAAAACCAGTCTTTCCATGTGCTGTGAGAGTTCTGTGTTACTTTGGGATACAGTGACAAAAAATCAAGTGAATAATGTTTTTACTCTATTCATTAGACAAGTTTTCAAACTTCATTGTTTGAACGATGTGACTTGTGAGATGAACCTTATGTAGTATCTTAAGTTTTTTAATGTTTTTTTAAAAAGCGGTGTTTCTGGCATGAGTGATTCCCCCATACTTCAGCTCCAAAACTTCGGAATCTCTGGGTCAAAGAAACAGCGTCCAAACCTCTGTGACTTACTGAATGCAACAAAGTTTATAACTTACAGCTCTTCATAATATGTGATTTAGATGATCATTAGCTTTGTTTCACGATAACCCATACTTCACATCCAAGACCTCAGAGTCATTGGGTCAAAGAAATAACAACCAAGCATTTTTGACTTATTGAACTCAAAAAGGTTTATAACTTACAGCTCCTCCCCATGTGTGATTTAGCTGGTCATTTGTTTCATGTTTCACGATAACCCTTAGAGCTGTATTAATAAATAAGGAGGTTTTGGAAATAAAATTGTCAGACTTGCTGGTCACTGGGTCATTTGTTCTTTTATTTTACAACACTGCAGATGTTTATACTGCTTTGCTGCCTATTTAAAATACTTTAATGTTACAAACACATGAAAGATGTGAGAGAAGTATCATTTTGTCTAACAATGCAATTCTTACTAGAAAGAAAGAGTGTTATTCTTTAATCAATTTTTTTATTATTATTTGGCTACTTATCTGGATTGTATTATTTAAAAAAAATCAAGAATTGTGAGCTAGATTTTTCAGGACATTTAAAGTTGACAGCATTTTGTTGCATCTCTCGGCAATAGAAATCTATGAATGATCTATAAGTAAGATGGGTCACATATTTAAAATTGGAGAAAAATAGAAAGCTTTACCATGTATTTTTCTTCCTTTTAGGAAAACGCTCCAACTTAATTTAATATATAATAAATTTCACTACACAACTTCTATCAAACAGGCTAAGGGTAATCCAAAGGGAAGAAAATGTTCTATTTTTTCATTTAACACATCATTAATTAATAATGTACAGGGAACTTCATTTGACCCTTTGGTGAGCAGAGTATTTACAAACTTTAAAGTCTTAACATGGAAGTACTGCTGCTTAAATTACCTTGCTTTAATCTCTTCGTTCTTAGGTCTGAAATTTTGGAAGCTATTTAAGTCTTCAGCGGGGAACATGCTTGTGTACGCAATAACTATGTGTAATCAGAAGTTAAGTCCTGACTGTTTATCTCAGATGGCTTGAACCTCAGACAATTTATGGAACCAAAATCATATCAGAGAATTCTGCAATGGAATATAGGTGTGTATATCTGTATGTATGTATGTATGTATGTATATACCAGCCAGAGAATTAGAGATTACTGTGATGAGTGCTTAAAAGACTGATAAATCAGGGCACTTTCAAACTTCAAAACACTTTATTAAGTTGATATTCATTAACAATCCATATTGCCAGTGGCTAGTTCTTAATTACTACCAAAGATTATCAGTACATATTCAAACAATTAGTCCTTAACAATCTTATCCTATATTAGCTCTGAGTATGCAATACCAGGAGGCTGATGCTGTGTAGTTGGTGTTGATGGCTATAGTCCTTGATGGTCTTTGTCCTGGAAACCAAGGTGGTCAGGCTTAGGAGATCTTCTCCAACTTTCCTTCCTTATTGTTGGTATTTTATGCTCCTTGCCCCCTCCCAAAAAGAAAAAGGGCTAGTACCATCTGCTCTTGACATAGTTACTGTTTTTGCAAACAGGACTTGTTCTGCTTTCACCAGGCATCTTTCTTGCTTGTTTTTCTGGGTTATTTTGATTCTACCAGATGTTTTTCCTGCTTATTTGGCAAGATGATTTGGGTTTCACCAGACTACTTTCCTGCAGTTCTGTATTCTCTGTTCTTATCCTTCAGATTTTTTCTGCTTGCGCACGTTTTCATGTACCCTGTTTGCACAACTGTGCCACAAGTCTTTACTTGCCCCTTGCATATTATGTGTTATTTATATATTTAAGCTTAGCTGTGTTACAAAATACTGACTGCTGGTTATGCTGCTCATAGTGTTAACAACTTACAAAATGCTTATACAGCATTGCCAGTTACATTATTTTGATGTTCTTATGTCTGGCTCCAAGGCAAGCAAATATTAATTATATCTTGCTTGGTCTTCCTCTACCTTATGGATGCAAACAGACCACTGCTTTGGATACAGAATAATCCTGATACTTAGGACAAGAAAGGAAGCCCTAAGATTATTTAGTGCTGGATTTTCAAATACATGGCCAGTGTTTTGCAGGTGCAGTTTATATTTCCAGCTCACACAACTCTTCTCTCCTCCCTCATTGAAATGAAGACTGAAGGATTATAGTTAAACTATTTTTTAAGATATATTCACTTTAACGCCTGGTAAACTAGATGCTAGATTCCCTGCCCTGTTCAGGCACATATGTGGGACAGTGTATGAAGCCCACACTGGGGCTGATTTTTATAAGGAGCACATGAAATGCTACAGTCTCTTTGATAGGGGCTGCAAATCAACTTTGGTTTCCTTTAACCTCCAGTACAGGAACAGACCTTCTTTCCCATATTTATCCACCACAGTGCTCACAGGCTCGATTTGTTGCTGCTGGGCTGGAATGAAGAGCTGGGTAGCATTTACAATTAGTCAGGGAATAGCTGTCATTTGGGTTTTGCTGCACTTTCCTAGGATATGAGAGACCTCAGTTCATCATTCATATGAGCCTAGAGGGGTCATACCTCCTTCCTCTTCCACTAAAGTGTCCCAGACTGAAAGCTATTCTGAATGGGGTTGCCGGACACCCACCCTTTCATAAAGTGTGTAATAAGAAGTTTCCTAAAAGACCATGGGGACTTTTCTTTGGCATTAAAGAGCTTGAAAATCTCTTTCTTTGAGAAAGAAAAAAAAGAGCTTTGAAAAGCTCTGTTCTGTGAAAGATTAGCAATTAGCACTGGTCCTTTGAGGAGAATTCCAAATTTGGAGTCTGAACAGATGGATGAAGGCAACTCCCCTCATTCAGTCCCCTTCCACATCAGTGAACCAAGAATAAAAGTTCTGTGCTCTGACCTTATAGTTCTGCCTTGGTAGCTCTAGCTTGCTGTCTGATCAGTGTATATGTTTTCTTTTATGAAATATCTAGCTTGTTTTGAATTTCATATAAACAGCATGTATTCTTGACTAGTATTTTAGATTCAGTTTTGAGTCCCAAGTACATACAGGCTAGGTTCTTAAGCTGTAGTTACCCATGTCCTCTCCTAGATCAATGCATTTACTGATTGTTAAATATCACATACCAAAGCAAAGCAGGTTGTCTTAGCCAGCAAAGTATAAGGGTGCTGAAGTCTTCTTTTTTGCTTTGCTATATATGCTTTCTGTTTGCTTTTTACATGAGAAATTCAGATACAGTCACTGTGGAGGATTCTCTGGTGGCCGGAGAAGCTGTGAAAAGCTAATAGCAAGGTAGCCCGGAGGGAGCTATTCATATAGTCAACCTACTGAGTTTTCCAGCTGACTCCTGTTTGGAAACAGATTTTAATGTAATTAGTAATGTGTCATATAGAACACATTCTTAACATTGTTAAAAACTGTAACCATCAATAAAAGTGGAAAAAATCATATAAACCCTGGTTTGAAATCTGGCAAATCTTAGTGCAAAAGCAAAGCTATATCCAGGGCCTTGCTAAGACAAAGAAAGAAAAAAAGAACAGACTTTGTAATAACAGAATTAATTTGAGCAAACAAGGAGCAAACAAACTCCATAAAATTCATTTTAGGACACTTTTCATCAAAAAGGTAATTGTTCATCACAGCCAACATCTTTAATTTTTTTTTTAGGTCACCTTTATGCCCAACTTTCAGATTGGCTTTTTCACTTTGTTGCCTGATGTTGTGTAACATTAAAATCATTGCTAAAGTGTTTAGGTTCAGTATCGCCACATTAGCAAACATTAGCAATTGCATTTAAATTGTTGCTCAAACGTATTTACTAATGTGGCGATACTGATGGATCTGCAATGTTTCATCCAGATGCATAAATCCTCACTCAGAACTGAGGGCTCTTGAGCAAACAAAATACTGTTAAACTGATAAAAGTGTTAGTTTCTAAAAGTTTGATGGAAGGATAATGAACTGGAATTGGTAGCAAGGCTAACTGGGTTACTGTATCTCTTTAGGGACAATTTACAACCCTCAAATGCACGGAGGACTTCCTGCAAAATGCAAAATACTGCCCGTAACTGAGAACTGCGTTGGTTTAACTGAAATCTGACTTTAAACTAGATTTCTAAAAGCTTGTGCAAAAGATTGTGTGGAGCAGTGGTCTTCACCTGGAGCCACCTTGTGAAGAATAAGCAAATCGCCTGCAGGAAGGGCCTGTGGATTCCCCAGTTGTGCAGCAGGTATGTAGCGCAAATGGCCACTTTCGTGAAATAGTATTGAATTTCAGGGATCATCCTATGTCCATTAATGTTTATTCTCTGGAGGGAAATTTAAAGGACCACCAGCTGTCGGTAGGCAAAAAGAAAGGGGGAAATGGGAGAGGGAATATGTAACCATGGTGCTAAGATCTCTTTCCTTTGCGTAACTGCTTTCTGTTCAAATATATTTAAACTCTGTTGAGAGCAATAGATGCAGGTTTTTTTAGTCTTTTCTACTTCCAGGTTTAAATTTATAACTGGGCATTTTGTAGCATATGTAAGGCAGTGGAGTAGATGTCTGGCAGCTGCCTAAATTTACATTATAAGTCTGTAATTGTGGACGATTTGATCTGATAACACAAGTGGTTTCTCCATGTAGTGAGCATCCATACAATTTTACACCTGTTAAATTAAATTAACTGTAAGTATTTTTCAGTTAGGTCAATATAATTTAATATATGGGTAAATCACAGGCTCCTTCTCAATCCCTAAATATAAGGGGAGTTGAGGGAATGAACAGGTTTGAGTCTATAGTCATTTAGGAGATAGGGTGCCATAAAATTTCAAGGTTAGATTCCAAGCCCCAGAGCCGTTGTGCTAAGTGGGGAATGAAGAATCATGGGAATGATTCTTAGGGGAATTCCAGAAAAATGGAGAGATGCCATTTACAGAGAACCTGATTTAATAAAATAATGAATAATATGCTTGACTTTAACTAGATAACATCATTAATTAGAGTTATCAAGCTCCTGACTCAGAGATATCTTTCTGAATTGGTGCCAATATTTATACGAAATAAAAAAGGAAGAAAAGGGAGCCTTCCCTGAAATATCCCCCAGAGTTTTCCATAGTCCTTCATTCTGCCAGGTAATGAGCCTGTATCTATTGCACTAAATTCCTCACTTTTCTCTGTCGACTCTATTCAACTAATCCGTGAATTGATTTGAGAATTTTAAAAAGTAATTAGTGAATTGAACATTAGAAAATATTAAACAAATCTCTAGCTAGGAATCACCAACCTCACAGAAGTATCTGGCTCTTGCCTTGCCAAATTCCTCTACAGCTTGACTGTATATAGATAAAAATAAAAACAAATTTGTTGTTATTGCCAGTTTACTGATGCAGGCCTCCTTTTCAATACCAACACAGGAGATTCAGACTCAGGTGATACTTAATCAGGAAAGACAATACTTAATACCCCCCATATGTAATACAAATTCCTTTGATTGAGAGAGAGCAATGGTTGTGAAAGTGTCATGAAGGACTGTATTCAAATCAAAATAGCTTTCTTCTTATTCATAGTACTGGGGTTCAGGATATAATTTTCAATAGCCTCGGGCTGCTGTATTAACCGCTTAAAGTGAAAGCTCTAGCTGCTGTCCCACATTCAGTGTTATCAAGTACCTTCTTTCTTGCACTACTTTCATTAGACATGCCTTTCATAGGCAAACTAGTAAAACACAGGGAGATAAAAATATCATGACAGCTTATCTGAAAGGTAAGCAGCCAGCCATGAATAAGATGCAAACTGGTTACAAAGTGTATTTACACCCACGAAATAACCTGCTTTGACAGCAAGTCTACTAAAATATATTGAAATGCATATTGTTTTTAATTGAAGGGTTCTTAAAAGGCTAAAAATAAACCAAGAACAACTTACTCAAATGTGTATGGGACCAGTTTGCTCAAACTACTAAAATTCTTTTATTCTATTATTGCTGTTTCATCCATTACTGCTCCAAAGTGCTTGAAAGAGCAACAAAATTCTTCCCAATCTCCTAAGCAACCTATTGACCAAAATGAAGCACTGAAACGTGATGAGGGTAGTCAAGAGCGTCTCCCTTAGTCCTCCTTACTGAGAAAAGAAGTAGAATTGCAGATCGTATGGGTGAAGAGTACTGACCTTAAAGTGTTTTGTGCTCGTAGAGAGTTGCTAAAGGGGTATCCTTCTCCTGAGTTTTCTACTCTGTCCCTTCTAGGGGAACTCAGCTGTGCCTTAACTCTGTCCAAAAGAGATCAGTGTGCACAACGTTTCCTCTTCTGCCATGCCCTATGGAGGACCTCATCATTATGCAAAGAAAATGTGGGTTAACAGGCCAAAAAGGGGTCCTCTTCACCTCTTCCCCATGATATGGACAACTGAAAAACTAGAAGTGGATGATGTAGCTGATCTACACCCTTGAGGCATAAGGACATATTTTTCTTATAGCAGAATTCATAGATACCAGCATCTTGCCAATCTTCCCTAAAAAATGAATGCCACATCTGTGAGAGCGGACCTGATGTTCAGCACCAATTCTAGATGGATTAAGATCCTGGGATACTATCCTAACTAGGCAGCAATGGCTGCAGAAGTACATTTCCATAAATGATAGCTTGAGCTTATTCAGCGCTCTGCCAGTCAGACAGATCATTTGTCTGTGACTAATTGAGTGGTGTAGTCAGATGTATGTAATGATATACCTTATCAGGAGCCTAGCATTTGGCTATACAAGACATGCACTCAGCTCTTCCATTTTCTTCAGAAATGGAAATTGGTTCCAAAAAATATAATGCAAAATATTTATCCTCAGACACCTGTACTTATACTAAACAAAGCTCATCAACTCACTCATTCAATAAATGTAAAGCATTGCATAGTTAGTATGCATGTCTGAAGTGTCATACTAGATTGGCTGGCAATAACGTGCAGTTTTCAAAGACATTTCCCATCATCACATCTTGAAAACTGTTACATAGGAGCATAGCTTTTTTCCTAAACAAAAGAGGTGTAGCAGTTACAAATGGGCATAACAGTTAATTAAAAAAGGAATGCTTTGATGTATTAGAAAATAATACTTTCAAACTGATAGTTTTCATGGAAATTTATACTTCTTTCTTGCCTTCATTTCCTTTTAAATATGCACCTACTTTGCTGGCAGTGTGCACCAGCACTACAGATCTTAGTAAGCATGGCTAATGCCACATGCCAAAACTGATGTTCTGTAGTTTTTCATTTTCAATTTATTTGTCTGGCAATTGACTTCATGGAGAGCCTAAGCAAGGGGGAACCTTACAGAATGGTGCATCCATCTGTGTCCAGTATAGGCTTTGATTTGGCAAATCACTTAAACACTTGTTTCCTGGGAAGAACTGTTGCATTGAATAAGGGCATGAGTAAAATGAAAAACTTTGCATATCGCTTACTGAAAACTGTTAACAACTACCAGCACTCTGGATTATAAGTTAGACAGTACATAGATACTGTCAAAATGAAGCATTAGTGAAAAATTTAAGAGTAGTAAACCACCTCCTTTTAATCCTTCTGCCATTCTTTCCTTGATTTAGAGTTATGGTTCCCCCCCACCAAACCACCAAACTATCTCTTCAGTGAAACACTATGAGATGCCTACCCAGTGATTTTCCAGAGAAGAAAGAAAAGTGTGTGTGTGTGTGTGTGTGTGTGTCTGTGCGTGTGTGTGTGTGTGTGTGTGTGTGTATATATAAACAAAGTAAATGACTGAATAAAGGATTTGTAGGAAACAAAGGACTTCTTTACTTCACCTTCTCCATTCACTTCCTTGAACATCATATATTTAATAAAAATGGCAGGTTTGATATAATTATTTTCTTGACATCAGGAAAAACAGTAGGTGAATGTCGCATGTTATTGAGAACAGATCCCATGCAGCCTCTTTCTCTAGCTCTGTTGTGGGCCTGACTTCCAAATATTTATGAAGGTGACTAGCTCTGGCATACAGGAAGGTTCATTAAAATCCGTTACACTACTCAACAGCATCAGCTGAAGCAGTAATTTTAAGGTTTGAAGTATCTGGACTTTTGTTTCATAAAGTTTGCTGTTATTTCATCTACACTAGCAAATGCAAGAGATCCTAGACATATCACTTGATGCAAGAGTATGGATTTTCATAGTAATTGAAATGAAAATGAGTGAAACTGGAATAGCGTATCTTCTAGGCTGCCTATAATTAACTACTAGAATGTCCCTTTTCAAATTCTGTAAGGTAGATTCTGTGCCATGAACAAATGAAGGCATCTCAAAAACAGCAACTCATCAAACACATTGCAAAGAATATATACAAATATATATATATTATTCAGGGCAGATTTTGTTTTATATTAACACTGAGAATGGTTTTCCATGTTCACAATCTCACATCAGTTCAAATGTAGCTGACTATTTTACTAGAACTTGCAAACTGCAGTAAAGCATCTCTAAAGCTTTGGAAGCTGTCTAAAAAATATGCCTACATAGCTATTATTCCATTCCATCTAATTTACTACATTCCCCCTAATTATTTTTAACCAACCTCAGACAACTGATTTTTTGTTCTTAAGTCCTCAGCTGTCTACAGGGAACACACAGGTTCCCGATTGTGCTTGAGCGCTATATGAACACCAGTGCACAATGCATACAATGTCTTAGTGGAGGACTGCTTTATGCCTGAAGAAGTCATAACTACGTGTCTCCCTGAGTCTCTAGGGCAGACCAGACCAGCCTCTAGACTTTTTCTGTTGTCAACTTGCTTAGACAGAGAAGGGGTCTCTATGAAACCCTTGCTGGGAATGTGGCTTAATACAGTGCACAGGCTCCAATTCTATACACCTATTTTATGTCTTCTATGCGTGACAGTAAGGAATATCTAACAGAAGTCACATGACTTGGTAAAAGAGGTGGCTTGCTTGCACCCTTACTTGCCTGCAGAAGATGGCATGTTGGAACAACTGAGAATAATGTCCCCCCCCCCCCCCCATACACTTTGCATTATACTGAAATCAAATTTCAAATAGATTTTCATAGAAGAGAACGTGGACATAGGCTTTGTTTACTTTTCTTCTGATTCATGCTCTTATATATGTCTTAGCAGACCTGGGAAGTGGCTAAAAGTATCTTTAGTATACACAGTGGCTTACCGGCCTTAATTCTATACATAGAAGATGCTTCCTTTTTAACTTTATGCTTATTAGATTTTAATTTGATTTTAAGAACAATACTTGAAAAAAAATTATGTAGATAAGATATGAAAGGAATGAAAAAGAAGGCAAACAATTATTAAATGGAGAATGGTAAAAATTAATTGATGTCTTCAACATCTGTAATAAAATAGGTCTACTACCTTTGTAGTAAAATAGATCTAACTTCTTGCATTATGAGCATTATGAAGAAAACTCAGTCTCCGATAAATAAGGACCCTGCTAATGGATTATTTTATTACAATGAAAAAAAGAAATAAGAGAAACATATGACCATTTTCAGTTTTCTAAACAGAAGACACGTAATTCTGAGAATATCTTCTACCCAAAGGGACTAGCGTTGGCAGCAACATGTTCATTTGTCTCAATGTCAAATAGTTTTGCAAGTCACTTTTAAAAGCCTTGCACTGTCATAAATTCAGTGGTAGAATTAGAGTAGAGAAAGTAGGCCTCTTTGTTCAGCATTTTCAATGTTCCCTCTAAATTATATAGATATGTATATAAAAAAGAACTGAAAAGTATCATTTAACCCACAAGTTTATAAGTTAGTTTGGTAGTGTTTGAAAAATATTGCATGTTTGCAGTTCCAAAGGGATGAATACAGAAGGTTTTTGTCTGGTTCAAAAAAGGGAGAAAAAACGTAACTATCGTAGCATCTCCTTCCCTGCATACAGCTCCTAAAATGCTAGTTTGGCTACTTCTTTAAGGAGAATCACTAACTGTTAAAAAAAAGTCCACTGTGACTTCAACACTTTCATTTCATCATCTACTTTAAAAAGCATGAAAATACGGTCAGCATGCAGATACAGTTTTTAAGAAGGCATAGGAAAATGTGTGAATAATGAACCATTTTGAGTGCTCTGTGTGTTTCCATCAGGGAAACTAGAGTCTAAATAGGTAGTGAAATGCCTGGTAAATTTGATTTTGATGATCTATTAAGGATTTTCGATATCTTAATTATTATTTATCTTGCTTATGAGGAAAGTGGTTCAGTCAACAAGAAACACCGAATTTGATGGGAATGTTAAATAGCCATTTTAGACCTGTTTATACAGTTGTTCTCACAGAAGTAGCAGTTCAAGTAGAAATGAACGAACAGAAAATGTCCAAGGAAAAATTGGAATTAATAGTAATTAGTAGTAAAAATCTGAAAAAAGAGATGAACTTGAATTATCAGGTACCTAGTTATTGATAATCAGACACTAAAAAATTGTGTGATTTAAATCTCTAGAAATATTAGAGAAATTAAGGGAAAAAATAAAACATGAACACTTAAGACCCAAGTTAATACTTTGAGGCAATAATTTGAAGCTTTTATTTCTAAAGTAAATTTGAACTGAAGGTCCTTTTACTGGTTTCTAAGATGTTCAGACTCAAACTTTCTAGTTTGGATTTCTATAACCAACATAAATGAGTTAGAGATATTTTAATAAGTCTTCTGGGAGAAAAAATGAAAGACAGCCACATATTCTTAAAATATATTTCTGCCAAAACTGTTTACTCAAATCTTGAAAGGTTATTGGAAAAACCTTGGTAAGCTTTTGTGTGTAAACTACTGTTGAGACAGCAAAAAGTCTACTCAGTAGCACATTGTCTGAATTAGGAAATTCAGGCTCCATCAACATGCAAAAAGTCAAATATGAGAAACAGAAAGCTAAGTTTCCTTTTAATATGTGCAAAATCTGAAGATAATTGTGATGTGATAGTTTTTGCTTGTATTTCTTGTACCTGCACCAAACTTTCACTTCAGCAGAGGTTTATCAGCTTTAGATCAGGTATTATTCAGGTATTTGCCTATTGTTTAATTTCATTTGATGGTTTCATTTGGCATTGTCCACAAAGAAATGGTATAAAGATGTTTGTTTTGGCACCTTTAGTTCAGGAAATACTCTTTTTCTGTTTTCTAATTCTAAAGGTAAGGCAACTATATTCTATTTAAAGTCATGCCTTTCACTTTTTTTTCCCTTGATGTATGAGATGTTGTACATTTAATTCATCTCATGAGAATGTTATCCAAAAGAGAAGGTAGTGCTCTTCTGACAAGGGAGTCAGAGATAAGAAAATAGCAGACCCTGTCCCAGTACTGCTAAGCTCTGTTTTCTTAACAGGGTCTGTTCATAAAGCCCTGTTTTGTTTTATTTTATTTTATTTTAGGTTATTCAACATTATTCTTAACGTGTACTACTTGAAACTTCACACTTGCAGGTATATCCCCACCCATAATTTAAGTGCAATGACAAAATTCCACTTAAAAATAATATATTTAAGCATTTGCCTAGAACTGCCTTGACTGTACAAAAAAAGTCCAGTGTTCATATACAATTTTTATTTGTGAAATGTTGCTCACCATATCAAGTTGGCATCTGCCCTCATTCCCCATTGTTCAATTTATTTTCTGCACAATTCCTTACGTCAAAAAATGTTACGGTGCTTTTTTTTAGGAGTTCAAGCCACATTTTCCAAATAAAGATAATTGGTCTCTTTTTGCTAAATGAGTAAATAATATTATTTAATTTTAGACGTTTACTTATCTAAGAAGGCTAGCTCCTTGATAAACGGTTCTGAAAAAATTCTGTATTCAGTTGTTACCATGAAAGCAAAAAATGGGGGTTTCTGTCAATGAGACTTTCAGAAGGAAAGGCATAGAAAATTAAAGACAGTTCTCTCCACCCACAGCAGTTTCAAGTCTTTTTCTGATATCACAAGTTCTTAATTGCAACTGTTAAGAAAAGCTCAGAAATCTCTGTTCATTCGAGCTGTGAGAGTGAAGGAACCAGAGATATGGACTGAAAAATCTCATCTGCTGAAACCTTCCCATTCAAAGCACTTATACTCTGGAGTTGGTGTCAGCAGCCTGATTTAGAGAACTGTAAATCCTTCTCCCTCCTCAGAGGTTATTTTTCTAGTGCTTAGTTTTCAGTGTTCTGCAGAACATGATAATTATAAACTCCAACTCCTACTTTTTGTTAGTCGTTTGCCAAGATCACTCTATCACCAACCTTAACACTCACAGTCTGCATAGCAATGGCACCAAATATTTGGACGTGGTTAGACATAGCAAAAGTATGCTTGTGTTAAAAATATATATATATAAGGTCTTAATCATTCATGTATACCATTGGAAAGAGCCCAAGCGCTTGTCTGGGCTAGCTTTTCAGTTGTGTCAAAGGTTTACAAAACATTCAAAAGTTGTAACCGCAAATATCTGAGAACAGTATTGAACATATAATAAACCAATAATATAGGGGCCATTTTTTGACACTACATGAAGAAATTGGACATCCTCTGAAGAGATTTACTCAGCATGATAAGTTTTAGAAGAAAGGCTGAGAGGTCTGGAGCTGAATGATTAATTGCTGTACTAGTAGAATTGTGTCTCTTGATTTAAGATATTTGAAGCACTGTACAAGCTGATAAGGAATGCATCATGCATGTTCCTGTGCCTGAAAAGGTCGTGCATTGATGAACTGAATTAAGAAAACCTTATCTAAAGTGATTCAATACCAACTTTCTTCCATGTCATGGGTTGGTATTGGCAAAGAGATATGAAAGAATATGTGCTTATCATATGCTTTACTATATAATCATGTCATGTAACACTATGAGTAAAATTAATATGAGCTCTGATTCCTGGTGAAAACATATATATCCATTTTCCCACATGCCAAGTTCAGTTTGCCAAACTGAAATTTTCAGTGCCAACGTTCTGCTTAGGACTTTATTTTTAGGAATAATTGATTTTCTTTTTTTTTTTTTTTTAATGTCTAGAATAGCTCAAAATTAAGTGAACCTGACATATCCCAGAAAAGTCAGTGATCTGAGTACTTGCCTAAGGTTTGAGTTGAGGAAAAAGAGAGCTAGAATTTGAACCTGTGTTTCCAAGACAGATTAGCGCCCCGTCACTGAGGCTTTATGGACGATGTGTTTTGTTTCATCCTGGTGCACACTGGCTCAATCTCAAGGCAGTGAAAATTTCACAGGCGGAAAAGTTTTATTTCCAGCCCTGTGCTGTTCTCAGTGAAATGCAGGTAGAACATAAAAGATAGATTATTTCTCTGAACAAGGGTGAATTTCACACTCTGATAAGCTCTTCTTTGCCCCATGTACTCTTCTCTACTTCATTGGCACTGTCCATGTGATTAAATACTCAGCAGTGTAAGGAGTGAATAGAGGTGTTCTACGATTTTAGAGTTAAAATCATATTGTCAAGAAGCATAAAATTAATGAGGCTGGGTTACCAGGTTTTTGCATTCTTGCACATACAGTGCAGTAGTTTCTACCTCTGTACCTTTTTGTAGTTATATTTGCCACTTTGAACGCACACGATAATGTCTGAATGGCACCTAAATGAAGCTAAGCTGGCACCTGTAAGTTCTGCATAACTATCTACAGGTTTCAGTGATAGCTACATATTCTGCTTTTAACGGATCAATGTGTCTATTCCTGAATGGACTAGAGGAGATCACTGTCATTTAGTATCGTAAAATAGGGTTAATATGATTAGCTGCGCAAAAATGAAACTAAACCTTATACTAATACGTTAGCCATAAAAGTTAACTGATATAAATCAAATACATCTGTATTTATACAAATATATGCAAATTGATATATTTAAATTCATACATTATATATTATTTATATAATATTATTATATTATAATTCTAATATCTTGTATAATATTATGCTATAATATTATATATAATGATAATAATATTTATATCAAGTATGTTTTGTTCATAATAAAGTAAGGAGAAAAATGCTTGGTAACTAAGAATACTTCCCTTCTCCATTTCTGGTGTGTAAAATAGAGCTTGTTCACTTCTTTACTGGTGCATTTGCATACAAGTCTTCCTATGCATATATAGCATAACAGATTCCTTGGAATCTTCTATTATGGGACCATATATAACTGCAAGACGCTATTTGTGATTGTGCTTTTCCTTTTTCACTCACTGTTTGTGATGTGAAAAGACACTATAAAACTTTGCTTCAGCCTGCCCTGCTGTATCTGTCCTGTTTTCACTCTAAAGTGGTCTAGGATCGAATACTGAAAAGTATTTGAACACTTGAGTTAGATTCAATATCACTTCATTTCCTTAGGCTGTGCTGAGCTGAAATTTATTGAAAGCTTTTGAGAATTGAAATAGCTTTTTACTAATAAAAATTTAAAAAAAGATTTTATATGCACCATATCCTCTTATAAATATTACTTACCAGGAAAGTAGTATTCCTTTTATTGTTGTGATTCATCACAAGCTGTGCAATAGGAAAGTTCTGCTTTGTTAAATGTTAATTAAAATTTAACATTTTGCTTTAACTGCTAATTCCCTAGTATTGATGTTCTTCAGTTTGTACATTATTCATTCTAGCTAATACTGGTTTAGTTGCTCGGCTTAATCGCATTTACACTAACACACTCAGAAACCCTCTGTTGCTGCTGTCTGAAGAAAACTCCAACATTAAATTCATGTGAGATATTTCCTTTATGTTTTAACACAAAGTCAGATTTCTAAAATTCACTGACAAAAGCTGATTCCCCATTTAAAACTTGGAATTTCTAAGTTGATAATGAGCTTCTAATAAGGGAACTCATTAGCATGTTGCATTCTGAGTAATGATAGACTGGGTGGTCAAGATGGGAACCCTAGGAAAAATAAATTAGAAAACAGAAGTTTTAAGGAAGCAGAAAAGCTGTCCAGTTACTGTAATTAGTTAATAGCACTAATATGAGTTTGTACCAGTTCTGTAAAACCTTTCTTGGATGTAAAACCAATTGATTTTCTTAAGATATAATGGTTCTATTAAAGCTTAATTGGAAAAAAAGAAGAATCCCTTCTGTTTGATGGAATGAGACACAAAGAATAAATGAACTTCACTCAGTTTTGCATTATCTAGGGTCACTGAAGACTGGGATAACCCAAATAAAAGAAAACCACAGATAGTACAAATGCAACTTTCATTAGGTTATAAAAATAGAGAGTCACGGAGGGAGAAAAGTCAGTCACATTGCTCCAGAAACATGGAGTAATGGAAGTAGATTTGATCAAAGTTCAGTAGTTCACTCTGCAGAGAGCTATACAAATGTGACCAGACTGCTTCCAGACTGAATGAGTGCAAGGTAAGCCAGAAAGGATGTCTGCATTATTACTGCAAATTAAATCATCTGCAGATGACTGGGTATTCATTGGACTTGTATTGGACATGTATTGGACAAGTATCTGAACCTCAGATACTTGACGTTCAGATATAGTTAGGATAAAGATAAATAGATAAGGATAAATATTTGGTGCTTATCTGAACTCATGGTTGTCCAGTTCTGAAAAAGTATGGTCTCACAAGAACTGCATCAAAAATTTGGTACATGCACAAACTTGGCTATTAGCAATAGGTTATATATACTTCACAGGTCTTATTGCTTCTTTAATGGGGCCAGCAAACTCTGAAGCACGTACAGGGGTCTCATGTACGTGCTTGGCTTCTGAAGCTGAATGATGGCTATTCTAGGTGATGGCTATTTTAGTATTTCAACAGCAGTTAAGGATATGCTGAATTAGATCTTCTAATCATGATAAGCTTTCTTTGAAAAGGCTCCGTAGAGGAAGGACCTTACAGTAGAAACAGCAGTTGTTAAGCCCAGGTCTCCTTATGACTATGGAGAAGGACCAGCAGACTGCTAATACCAACCCAAACTAACAGCAGCTGTTTTATTTTTACCTGCCAACCAGTCCTCACATTTCCATTTCCACTTTTCTTGCTGTTCTCATGTCTATCCAATAGATGGCTTTGATTGCTGCTGGTGGTCTTATTTCAGTATCAGTTATGCTTCACATGTTAGTTTTTCATTCCCTTCTAAAGAAATATATCAAAATTTAGAAATATTCTAGCTTAGAGCTAATGCTCTCTAATATTACTTTAAGATACATTTAAAATTTCTATTATAACAAGTAATAATATACATAATATGCACTTTCTTTCATTATATTTTTCCCTTTCTATTTCAAATCCTTCACAATAGAAAAAGAGCTATATTAATGAGAAATGTGAAATAACCCTGTGCATAGGAATGAATGAATGAATGAATGAATCACAAATTTTTGTTTGATATAAAAATGAGTGCACTGGACTTCTTTGGGGAATCAGAAAGTCAGATGTATTTAATTTCTCCTGGAGGAAACTGCAGGCTCTTTTAATTCATTCTGCTTCCCCTCCTGTCTTGGGACTGGAGAAAGGTTCATTTTACAGAGCCTCTGCTGGCATAGCTGCACTGGCAAAGCCTGAAGTGGAGAAACACCATGGCTTTTCACCACTGAATTGCTTTCCTGTAGGGTATAAACTAAGCCATGTTTAGCTTGGTAGAGCTCGGTCAATTTTAGGGGAGGGGATGTATGCAGGAGGGGAGATTTTCTCTGACCCATGTGTGCACAGGCATGTCTGTGCAACAGAACTCGTCTGGCCAAACTTTGTAGTGTAGAACAGACTTTGATAAACCTGTAAGATATGATGGATCTATCCTGCATAGGGAATGCCCTGCACCCTCAGTGCCTGCATCGGCTATGCTGTAGGTGTGCTGCTTTCAGTGCAGCCGCAGCCATGCCTGTGCCTGGCCATGTTTCCCATTGATCTGACCATGACCTGTGGATGCACTTCCCAGCTTGACCTCAGACTTGCCCCATCACCATCATCTTCCCTGACTGGGACTCTCAGTTGACCCCCGTTTCTGGGGGTGGACAGACAAGACCTGACTGGTAATGTCTCTGCCCGGCCAGCCCTGGGATCACGCCCCAGGCCTCAGAGAGCAGCCAGCCCTCGCTGCGCCCTGGCAGTTACACCCGAGATGTTTTCTCCAATTAATTTCTGGAAGGAGCAAAAGCATGGGACAGGCAAAGAGTTGATTAGCTAAGTCCTTGGGTGTCATTGAGAGGTTAACAGACTAATTACTTCTCTGATGTGGGTCAAAAGGAATTAGTAATGAACAACATAATCTAAGCATGTCTGATATTTCCACTCAGGGGCTCAGAATAAGATACCTGCAGATCTACTCTATATTTAAAAGTTTTGACAGTTCAGCTCTATCTATAGAATAATATTGGCAGTCCAGTGAAAATGCAGTCTGTATTGGGGAGAGTAAGTGATTTGGCTGATAGAACTAATTTTAATAAGGAAAACAGTACTATTCCTAGCAAAAAACACTATCCCTAAGTATATAGTGAATTGTATGTGGCATATTTGCCAGTATAGGTCTATTGCTATAACTATATAAAACCCTAGGCGATGGGGTGATGCAAATATAGACATTTTTCTTTGGACAAAGCATGGCCTGGAGATTATAGTGACTTTTAGCTCAATGCACAATACCTACTTTGGGCAAAAAAAAATGCATTTAAGCACACAAATTTCTGGGGCTTTGAGGTAGCACATTAGAAGATGACCCTTTTGCTGATCATGACCCACCTGGTAGAGTGCAACGCTCGTACCGTGGAGGTTCTCCTGTGAGCTGGGAGCACCAGTGTGGAACAGCAGCAAAAGCGAGACAAGAGTATGTGGGAGATGTGGATTCCCAGAGCTGAGCAGATACCTCTTTGATCAGCAGGTGGAAAATGTCTTGTCTTGCCAAGAAAAAATGATTTTCTTGCTTCTACTGACTTTCAGGAAGTAGCTGCTGACAATGAAGGGATATGAAAGCTGTCAAAGACCAAATGTCTCGCTACCATGATATGGATATCTCTTCTTGTAACCACTCCAAAACAGTGCTCTTCAATCCAGTCACAGCAAGGATCTTTCTACATAGAGGAATTGGTCATTGAAATCAGTAGGATGTGCCCTGCACTGCAAGTTTAATGGAAAAAATACTATAATTAATTTTAACCCCATAATGCAAATGAATACAATTGTACAGGGAAGAACATGTAAAAAGTTTGGCTGCCCACCAGTCCCTAAGGTTTTTTATTACTTTTACTGAATGAATTCTTCTGCTATGCAGTATTTTACCCTAAGGCTTAACAGATAATTTTAAATTCAATACAATTAAATCATAATTGCTGTCAAATATGGTTAGGCACATTAAGTTTTCTTGTTTTTAACACAAAATGAATATGTGTTTTAGAATGTTACAAGGTTTATCAACTCATGGCAAGTCTGCCTTGCAAATATCTTAATGGCCCAAACTAAGACAGTTTTTATTTGCTGGATACACTTAAGTGCCATGTAAGAGTCTTTCTTTAATAAGCCTGATCTTTATTACTGCTTAATAATTTGCAGCCACAGTATTGGCAAAATGAAGCATAAAGGTAAATTTATGTGATCACATATTAATAATGTAGCAGCCGGTCAAAGACAGAACATTTTAACCAAATATATTAAAATATATTAATAATCAAAATATGATCATATTGTCCTTTGGCATACTTAATTACTGTCATGCCCTTCTGTCTTATTACAAAATGAAAAGAGGGGAAGATATAGCTCAGTGCATTATATTCTCTTCGGACTGGGGGTGAAGAACTCCTGTAATTGTAGTTTTAGTACAAATACATGCGTAGAAACATGTTCACATATCAAAGTCACTTTCTGCTAACATTCTCCTTTGCTATTTCAATGAGCATCCCTGATATTTCTGTTGTATAAGCAATCAGATAAATAGCATAAATGTAGCTATACTGCGCAGAATTACTTTTTCAAGCAGATGCTGGTTGTCCCATTCTACTTGTCATCATAGAGATGTGTTTAAACAAGGAATTTGTCATTGTGCAGATTCTCCTTTTCAGTATTATTACTGAGTTTTTAGATTGCCGCGGTTTGCTATTTTTGACGATTCCACTACAGGAACACACCATAGTGTGGAGAGTGCCAAAAATCAGAAATACATGATTTTTGTATTTTTGAGGAAATTAGACACTTTTTTTTCTAATATGCTCTGATGTTAAACTAATGAAAAATGCTTTCCTGGCCAAAAAAACTTCCTCCTTGCCCCTGCCCCTGGTCATTGCTAAGAAGACTTCTCAGAAACTATGCCATTTAACTGGTAATCCCAGCCAATTTCTGACCTTTGGGAAGTTTTTCTGCTTTTTTTTTTGTCTGTTAACTGACCTCAGAGGTCTTGCAACAAGAACTAGCTGGAAGAAATAGGGTTGTTATACCCCTCTAGGGTCCATATGAGCTGAGCTGTTTAGGCTGTGATGCAAGGTGCAGGAGCATTGTGAGATGTGATTCACAAGAGACTGCTAATTCTCTTATAAGGATGCCAGATTATGTATCCAAGGGGAAAAAGAACAGACATGACATTATGGCATATGTCTTTGATCTGATGTTGATACTGCTTTGTAAAAAGTTTACAATTTTTGCAGTCATCGCCTTCCGTTTTTCTTATGTTTCCCTATACCCAGCCAAAACGGCAGTAGAAGTTATGTTGGTTCTAGGACTATGTGAACACAAATAACAGAAAATAGACTGTGACGTCTAATAACTGAAGCTTAATAAACTTCTACTTATATATATGTATACATATAATATATAAGATAAAAATATGAATATAAATATAAAATACTATTATATAAATGTAAAATATTAATTATGTAAATATAATTATATGAAAGTGCATATAAGTATATATAATATATAATACACAATATGTACTAATAATATATAAATATAATATCAGATACATTTATTTAAATAAAAATAAATAATAAAATAAGTCATGAGGAATTATTAGTAACTTATTTAAAGTAGCTAATATTTACTCATAATTTTTTTTTGAGATGAAGGCATACTGCATTCCATTATTTACTTACATAGAGGCCAGAAATTTTTTCTTTGCCCTTAGGAAATACAAGGGAATGGTTGAAGCAGTTCAAAGGAAACAGAGAGAACTAATAGTGATTTATACTGATGCATAAAGAAGAAAGGGCATACCAAACGGGAAAAATCTCCCCAAACCGAACTAATAAATTAAAAGCAAGCAAAATTCTCAATGTCCCCAAGAGGATTGTCATTAAACAACCACAGCAGATCAATCAGTTAAAATATTTTGAAAATGCTCCTCAACTTCTCTGCAAGGTTGGAAAGTGGGAGATAGTAGTAAGCTCTTACCATCTCCTTTATAACAGTCTATGTCAAAATGTAATTTCTTAAACTTCTGTAGAGTTTCAAAGTTCTACTGAACTATTCTGAATTTGCATTAAATGTCCAACTGTCTACTTAAGTAAATTGTAATTCTAAGCTCATCTCCTGCATATGTTTCTTTTATTTATCCCTTTAAGGATAGATGAAAATGGCATCTGATGTATTTAATAGTAATTTCATGAGGAGCATCAGATTTGATTCTGTCTTCCCAATTAAGAGTATTTCTTATCTTTGCCATAAAAGTGTAATATTTTATTCCTTTTCCTAAATTGCTATCATTTTCAATATTTATTTTTTGTTCCACCAAAAAAAGTTAATGTAACACTGCAAAAACTACTCAAAGATGTTAAAATCAAACAGGTATCTTTACTGAAGACTACAATTCAGGACGGGTGCTAGCTCATGATAAACCCAGAACTATTCCCTTTTAGGATTTATTCTCACAGTTCTCATGCTCATTTGAAAAGAAAGCCGAGAGTAAATCAGTGTTCTGTGTGCTGAGTGAAAAAGCAAATCAACATTTTTGAATTTCTGTTCTGGTGCATTCTCCATCTATTCATATCAAGAATGAATCATCCTTTTAGTACTTTGATATCTCTTTTCTGCACATTGAACACAGGAATTCACAACCTAATGCTGACTCTGAGACCTTGGGAATCATTTAACCTCTCTGTCTCAATGCTTTTACCTGCAACAAGGAGATAATATATAAAAAATATAAAAAATGAAAAGTTCAATTAGTTTTTGTAGTGCAGATTCTGGAAGAAACTTTTGTTGTTTTTAAATATTATGGTGTTTTTCAATATTTTTACAGATGTATTACAGAAGCAGGAAATAAATGCTCTCCCTTCATTTTACCCTGAAATGATTACTTAGGATTTGCTTTCTTGTAACTTTGACATGGTAGTGAAAACCATCATAGACACTGATACTCAGATTTACACTTCAGCCTGTGAGGAATATTAAACAGTATTTTAGCCCATGAAAATCTTCAGGGTATGTTTTTTTGTTGAAGACACGCTAAAGACTTCACTGAGTTCATATTGTTGAAAGTAACAGCTAGAAAATGTGAGATTCATAAATCACATCGAGTCACAACAATTTCCTTGTTTCAGCTGTCATGAAAAATAGGTCTCATGCTCCAGAGGTTTAGGAAAATGCACATTTTTGACCTTGCAAATGTGTACATAGAGGTGCAAAGATATAATATCACAGGTTCTGCTAGCTATTATGATCCAATAAACATATACTTAAAATTTCCAAAGAAAAACAGTTTGTCTTTTAGAAATATCAAGACTGCTGACTTTCCAAAAACATCAGATTGAAATTCTAAATATCAAATAATATCAAATGAGTGGAAACAGTAATACCTAAATAATGTGGGGGTTATCTCAGAGGTTCTGTAAAAGTATTTTCCCACTCTGTGAACAAAATTGTTAAGTCTTGTTTTCAGCAAATATTCAGCAATATTTATCACTGATAAGATAATGCTAATTTTCTACTGTGATACTCTGTAATGTTTAACACTTCACTTTCCTTTTTTAATACTGGTGTGGTTGCACTGGGCTCGCCTTCTTTGACAGTTGCATCCTCAGACTCTGACTTCCCCAGCTGGAGAACAGGCTTACATGGGGACAAAGCTTCTCCCTACTGTCCTGGCAAGTATGGATTTGCTGGGGAAATAATGGCAGATTCCCAGTGGAGTATACATTTTCTCTCAGCAACAGCATATTTTCATCCATCGTTGATGATGCCTAGTGTATTGCATGGTGCTTCTTTTTGAGGTTCCTTCCTGGAAAGGAATGACCTTACACTTTCCATGTTCCCTGATCTGCTCCAGGTGTCCACGTCTGACAGTTTATTCCAGAGCAATTAATAGCAGTGTCCGTCCTCTGCCATTCATGACATGAAAACAACTTACTCATTTCTCTATTGGCATTTTCCATTGAAAATGCCTGAGCTAGTCCAGAAAAGCTTTGATTTTTTTTTTTTTGATAACTTCTGTAGTTATTCTGTACAGAATCCATGAAGAAGAACCTCCTCAGTGGGAGAAAAGGTAATGTTTTCCCTCCATTCTCTAATTAACAGAGAAAAATTTTAAGTAAAGATTCTGGTATAGAGAAAGTTCCCAGGAAGGAAGAGAGCAAAAGGGCATTTGTCCTGAGCCTTGGGCAGTTGACAGGAACTGACAAGTTCATTACAAAGATTTTGATGTGCAACATTTCATTAATATTCCGGTCAGTAGGAAATTTTTCAGGACATTGTCTCCCATGGAAAGTTACAATTTGCATAGCAAGAGAATGACTCTAATGCCAGGCTTCTGAATAGGGCTGTAAGAGTAATGACACATTCACATCATAAAATGATTGACACCTTTAAGACATTACAGGTAATTACTGAGCAAAAAAGCCAGGTAGTAAAAAAAGAAAGTCTATAACTTCTGTCATCTTGCAAAATGCTTGAAATGTGTAGTCATTTCACAAGTGACTGGTTTTGAATTATGATTGATTGTCACATACACCAGGACAAGTTTAATGCTTTTTTACATGTTCTCACATGAGATGTTCATAACAAGATCATGCTACTTAAACCAGAAAATTATTACAGTAAATTCATCATGTTGCTACAGCTGAGATTTCTGATTAAGATTTAAATGCAGTTTCCATCCTTTTTTTTTTCTGCAACAGAAGTAAAAAGCACACTTTAAACTTGGCAGCAATATTCATACGCAAGAATATTTTGACTCAACAGCTTTTCAGCTACACATTCTCAAAGCAAATTTACAGCAAATTTTTATCCTTAGAAGTGTAACTCTCAGGCTGAATCCAGAATACTTCAGCAGTGTATCTTGCACCTTGCAATCCACATATTTGGCATGTCCTTTTATTAATAAATCAAGTTGCAGAAACAACTTTTGGATTCATCTTTTCTCAGCTAGCGTGGATTGCTTAGCACAAAGGAGCAGCAGAAAATGAAAAAAAAGTTACTTTCTGCCTATATTGAGTCACCCTGGCAGGAGCCACTTTACCTCCTCACTTTTTATTCAATCTTTGTTTTGTCCTTAATCATAAACTTCTCTTGGCTTTTATAAAATGCCATTTTTACCTTTTCAGCGAGTACAATAGGTCACATCAGGCTCAGCCAAGACTGCAATGAGAATGTTATAATAAGAACTTTAACACTATATAGACTTAAAAAAAGCTAACAAAAATAAAACTGTCTCCTCATTCTGCTGCATTTAACCTTCTCAAAAAACTGTGCAAAAGAGTACTCTGATGTATGATAAAGTAATAATTTAAATTTGTAATGAAATGAACACAGTTCCTTCCTAAAATATATCCAGCTGCCATTTGGATGGCTGTTTTTATTACAGTACCACCAAGTGGTTTAAATCTGGTGCAGGATCTCCATTTCCTTAGGTTCTGGTAGGTTTACAACCAGATGCAGTGAGACCAGGAGACCTGCTGTAAACTGAATTACAATCTAAGGGGCCAGAGCATCAATGGAGGGGTACAAGCCCAGCAGGCCAAAAAAAACTTGTTTTGTGTCATAGATTGTGTCTTATGTAAATCAGAGAGTAGCATTTCCAATTTAGAGCTTACCACCTTCCACAATAATAATAATAATATTGCAGTTGCCTTACAGGATGCTTTTCCATCTGTCGCTCTTTTTCAAAAAGTGACTGCTAGATTTGTCCCTGTAAAATTGGAGACACTGCAGCATAGAGGTATGACTTGTTTCAGGATGCTTGCCAGGCCAGGAGAACAACCCAGGTCTTGTAGTGGCAGTTTTAGATGTGAAATCAGTGCAAAAGAGGCCTAGATACCGGGCTTCTATCAATTTCTGAGTGAAGAAGAAGGACAATGACAGTGTTAGGAGTTCACCGTCTGCTTCTGAGAGTCCTTGGCAGGATTTAGGGATTCAAAGAAATGTCTCACAGACATTATTAAGGTTTCATATTTTACCGTGGGAGAGATTAATGTCATGACTATGGCATGCTTCCTTATCTACCAGCAGCAGAAAAAAGTTCCCTGTGATGATAGGACTCTGTCATTGCCTAGGGTGAGATGTATGGGCATCAACATAATCTTTCTTTTCAAGGATTTGTCTTAGATGGACTCCATTGTTAAATAATCTCAACTTATTTATACTATTATGTTATTTAAAATATATCGAAGATCAGGAGATTATTCCCTTTGAAGGAGAAATTAGGTTAAAGCTGTAAAAATTGTCAGCGATGTTGTGAAAATCATTCTGTCCAGCCTTCTCAAATGTGTTGCACTCAGAAGAGCACTGAAAATGTTCACGAAGAACAGCTTTAGTAGCTCTATTTCTTTTTTTTAATCTGGATTTTGGAGTTGCTGTAACAATAAAGGATTTTCTAATCATTTCTAATTCTCTTTGGAATAACGTTCTTTCATGTCAGAGCCCACTGTCTGTACTAAGACTTAATGCCACAAGTAGACCTCGGAAGCTCTTTTTATCTGCTGGAATTAGGAAACTCTTTCAAAGGTATTTGTTCTTCCCTGCCTTCAAGCAAAAGACTCCTTCCTCTTCCTCCCATTTGAATCTGGGGCTTGGGGCTTCTAATTAACCAAGTTTTTATCAGGAGGGCAGGAGCAGATAGGCAACACAGAGCTCCATACCCATGAACATGCACGATTGGTGCGAAATGTTGCAGACACTTCTGTAGGCAGACACAAGAACTTCTCCTGAACTCCTGGTCCAGTAATGCATGCTGCCTTTGACAGCCTGACCAGCTCTCTGGGAAAAGGCCCCACTTGACCAGAGCTTGGGCTGAGAGTCTTATCAAGCTTGACAGCCATGTTAAGGTTTGTAGTGATATGCCCTGCTGTTTACCAGTTTCTTAAGGTAGTCTTTTTTCAAAATTTTAAAGAAAAATAGCACCCCTTACTCTTTGTAACCTAGATAAAAAGCATAGATATGTCAGATAAGTATATTTTGGGTGAGGAAAGGATTCCCTCTTACTGATAAATTGACTTTGGCAGAATCATCGTACTTTATCTTTTCTTTGCAGAACTAGGTTAGTGCAGCCTTCTCCATTTTCTTCTCCTCCAAATGACAGTTTGTTGCCCTGTAACTTCTTCAGAGGTCCCAAAATGCATCCATTTAAAGAACAAATAATCTTTGCAGATTCATGGATCAGATACCTACCTTAAACTTCCAGCAACTGAATTTGTTCTCTCTCTCTCTCGTTCCCTCTCTCCCTCTCTCTCTCTCTCTCTTTTTTTTTTTTTTTTTTTTTTTTTTTTTTTTTTTTTCCTAACCTGTGGTGCTTTTGTATATCTCCTTTTTATTTGGGAGGCAGGAGGGAAGGGATTTTTCTCTAAGACATTGTATATCAACTGTGGTAATAAGTATAATCAAATCTCATCTTTCAGCACATACAATTATTGTTCTTGGCATCAGGAGATGATCCCTACCTACATGCACAGTGCTATACAGTCAGGCAGGTCCATTTGTGTAAAGGAGTGGCCCATTTTTCTGTAGAAACACAGATACAGGCACAGTCCAAAGTCAAGCAGATCAATATTTTGATTCAAGATTGCAGATGTTGCTTACCTAGTCTGTGGAGAACATTTATATATGTCTTTTGAGTTTGGTCCGGTTATAACTTTTGTTGCTGTTATTTAAAATAAACCTGAAAATATGCCCACAGACTTAACAATGAACTGCAGGGATAGTTAGTTCTCCTTACACTTTTACTCTTTCTCCAGCACAACTTCAAGCAGTGTACAGCCAACAGCAAAAACTACAGCCTCATAGCTGCAGTCGTTTTTCATAAGAACGTATTTCTTTTTGCTCCTGTCATAGAGATGGCAGACAGTTCAGCATACAGAATTGTCCCACTGGACAAATTTATTGGCTTAGACAAGCCAGGATGGCAGGTAAAACTGGAAGAGTTAAATATTAAAATTTTATCAAAAGGACAGTAGAAATGACTTGATTTGCTGTGTCCACAGAATTGTTCTGCCTTCAACAATAACTCAGTGATAGGTATGAAACTGTTTGCAAGGACTCAAGGTTGTAAAAAGCTAAAACAAACCAGGATCAGACTGAAAAAGAGATCTAGAAAAAAGTTATATAAAAAACACATAGGAATTAAATATGTTTAAGGCATAAGATAAAATATTTTGGTTCCTATTCATGCTATCTATCCTCAAAACTTCATCACTGCTGTTCATTATAGATCTGCTATTGTCTTTTCAGCTGGTGGAGCTCCACAGTTCTTGTAGCTTTCTGCTTTGCAACAGGGAGCATTTCAATACAGATTTTTAAATAATCACTTCCCAAGATGTCTTGGTTTCTCACTGCATGCTTTGTTAGATAAGCTGTGATTTTGAAGGTGGGTTAATTTGGCTTATGCATTTTCTCTATTTCCTTTAACAAAATATAAGAGAAGAAAAGAAAGGGTAAAAACATAAGACTCTTAAGGAAAGAAGGACAATTTTTAATGCAAAATAAAATGAAATAGGAAAAAAAGGCAAAACATTAATGGTAAAATAAGATACTGCATCCTTAATTAAACTGTGGTGAATCTAGCACTTCTTAAATATAACTTCATCAGATGCTTATATTAAAGAACTCCTATCCAGAATATGGAGTGGTGGGAATGAGGGCATTTTGTCTTGAGAACTTAAAAGGTAGCCAAATTGTATTTCTCTTTGTTATACTCATAATACTCAATTTCAGGTCCAAAATATAAGCTAATTGTGACCTCTTGCATTGAAATACATTTTAGCAGTTTAGGTATCTGCAGAAGAGCAGTTCTGTCCTAATAATTTACTTCTGTGGCCTTTTAGTTTCATCCTTTACAGTTTAGACATTCAGATTTTATCATGTTGAACAAATAAAAAGATGGCTAATAAGATTTATTCAGTGAAACCATGCAAGATCATATAAATCATGGCTAAATACTAAGTTAAAGAAAACTCAACTAGATGCCCCAGAAGTGTGGTTCTTAATTTTTACTGGTTTGCTTTATGAAGTATGCCAAAGTCTATATACTTTATAAGATGTCTGAAATGTCGTTAAGTCAGCGAAACTTCTTTCTTCTGCCTAGTTCTACTTAGCATCCTCAGGATCAAGTAAATGTAAATTTTGCATATTTGCTTTTACAGCATTTGGAAGGAGAACTATCTTCCCGGTTGTAGAAGTGGAACTATGTGGAAGAGCGGTGGAATTAAGCTAAACTCCCAAAAGAAGTTCCAAAGCTACTTTTTAGTATATTCTCCAGTTTAAACAAATCCAGAGTTACTACAATGATGGAAACAGAGACTCAATGAGCCATTTTCTGACAGTTCCATTAGGTTCTTCCTGATCACTCTTCCAAACAGTGGATAAATGGATGACATGAGACCTCAAATATATAGCATTGTTAAAAAACAATACCGACATTACTACAGGCAGTACTGCTAGTCAGACCCATCTGTGGTTTGAAAGAAATAGAAAGCAAAAAGTAATATTTACATATTTCACTTCTGAGACTATAAAAGATAGAATTAAGTGTGCATCAGGATCAGATCGGAGGGAGGCAAGCTCATAGATGGCCAGATTTTGTCATTAGAAGAGATGATCTGAGATACTTTTTGAATATAATGGTGCTCCAATATTGCAGCAGATTGTTTGCAGATGAAGATCAGTGTTTTGTTATAATAGATAATATTTTAAAACCAGCATAACTAATGGAAAACCTTTCATGGCAAAAAGGTAATGATGGGTTATTCAATTACTGATCATGTGCCTGAAGGTGTTTTACAAGATGTTCAGGTTCATAGCTAATTCATGCTTTCTGTCCAAATCCATTGCTAAATATCATAATGGTAGTAATGGGCAGCGATTTTTAGAGAAAGAGAGGAGGAAATTTCCACTCTAAGCTAAGACCCTTGCTCCTTTTACTGTAAACTAAACTCAATATTTTTGTCTTCTGAAAAGTTGTGTGCTTTTAGAATGGGGGAAATAATTAGGTAGAGGGAATGGCCATGACATTTTTCATAGGAGTATTAAGGAAATGAGGGAACAAACTGGCTACCAACTGTGTCTAGTTGTCATAGACTGACTGAGTTGCAAGCTTAACATTTTGCCACTGAATCACACTAGAATTTGAATTTTATTTAAATCAAAGAATGAATGTCAAAGGTTGGCTTAGCAGAGGGATCTTTCCTGTGTCTTGACACTGGATTTTGGGGAGTAAGGGTCTGGTGATTGAGAGAGAATTGCTTTGAATAATAATACAGATGTTTAACTGAATGTTACCTGTCCTTCCATATATTAATGTTATGCAGGAGGTGGATAAGCTGCCATCAGAAAATTTATTGACAATTATGGACAAAATAAGACAATTGTCTATTGTCCCTCTGATTCATATGAACCAACCAACCCTGTATGGTTACTCAGAGTTATTCCGATAACTGATGAAATTCTGGTAAGGTAGCAACTGGATACCTAGGGATTTAGAAGTCTCTCTTTTATATTAGATTGGTCAAAATTGCCATCCATGAAATTATACTTTTTATTCAGCAATTAATTGTTAGTTATTGATTAAATATTTTAGTTATATATTAAAATGCCCAATATTGTTTAACATCTTCATTAATGATGGGATCGAAAGCACCCTCAGCAAGTTTGTAGATGATACAAAATCAGGAGGAGAGGTTGATACATGATACGGTTGTGCTGCCATTCAGAGGGGTCTTGACAGGCTGGACAGATGGGCAGAGAGCAACCTCATGAAGTTCAGCAAAGGGAAGGGCAGTCCTGCACCTGAGGAGGAATAACCTGATGCAGTAGTACAGACTAGGGGCCAAGCGGCTGGAAAGCAGCTTTGCAGAATAGGACTTTAGGGTCCTAGTGGACAACCAGTTGACCATGAGTCAGTAATGCACCTCCACGGGAAAGAAGGCCAACAGTATCTTGGGTTGCCTTAGGCCGAGTATTGCCAGCAGGTCAAGGGAGGTGATCCTTCCCCTCTACTCAGTCCTGGTGAGGCCACATCTGGAGTGCTGTGTCCAGTTCTGGGCTCCACAGTACAAGAAAGACATGGATCTCCTGGAACAAGTCCAGCGAAGGGCCATGAAGATGATTAAGGAACAGGAGCATCTCTCATATGACACCTATTCTTTAATTCTGTGATTCTGTAAATTATAGCGGTTGAGTGTTAACTTAAGAGTAGGCTGGAATGAGACAGAAGCTATTTAATAAATTTAATCAGTTATATCAGCTTATGTCTTATTAAACTCCATTTGTAACTGTTCTACTGAGAGAGAGGACTGCCTTTCCTGCATATGTGTGTGTATGTAGGTCTAAGTGTCAGCAACTGGAGTCACACTATGGACCACAATGCCAATGCGCCTGTGCTGCCAGCAAAGGGAGAGAGGGAGGATGCATATACCAGTGTGCAACCACCGGCAAACATCAAGCCAGGCTAGCTGGCAAGCAGGATAAATGCCTTGAGAGCTGGATATGTGTTTGTGTCTTTGTGGGAGGGTGAGACCACAGGGGAGGTGTCTACTGGAGGGGGCAGGAGAGTCCTAGCCACCTGCCAGAGAGACCTTCTTGATTGAGACCCATTTGTGCATAGGTATGTTTCTGTAGGGGTGAGGCACCTGGAAGAGCAAGGAGCCTGGTCCAGGCTGTGGATGAACTACATGTCCAAGGCCAGCTACTAGAGGGATCCAGTGTGTATGTGTGTGAGTGTCTCAGCCCAGATGCTGGAGAGATCCATGTTGTACATATGTACATTTATATGTGTATATATATATATACATATGTATGTCCCACTAATGGACCTCCATCCTGCTCAGCCGCAGAGGGGAGCAGAAGGACCCTGTTAGTGCTGACTGCATTTATGTGAGTGTTAGATGTTTCCCTATGGTGACCTGTGTGGCTGATTGTTTACATATGTATATATGTGTTCTATACATGTGTTTGTGTGTGTGCCTACTTGGGAATACATGCTCAACCTCACCCCTGGTTGGACCTGCAGGCATGGAGCTGTGCCGCCCTCGTCTTTGTCAGGCTACCAGATTTGGTCTCCCTCCTAACAACAAAAGTTAAAGAATGACTATCATCTTCTGATATATATATTAGATTAACTTTGATATGAAACCCTACTGCCTGTTATACAAATGATAGAAACATCTAAGATGTCATATATCTTGCACATTGTGATATTTTGCCACATCAAGCTAGAACAGAAATGTTGGCATCATATAAAGTAAAAACCTATAAAAAATATTAACTTCACTCCAAAATGATAAAATATGTCAAATTACATGGAAGATTTCTTATACTCAGCTTTTGTTTTGAATAAGATGCAATATATAGAGGGCATCTGTAAAGTGTATCATAGACATATTTCACTGATATATACCTTCAAAATTTTAATTTATGACTTAAAAGCAGTGGACAATATAAACTATGCATCAACAAAAGAATGGTTTAGTATTTTATTAAGCTCTGTCTGCCTCAATCACATTCATATTAAGGCTATTCTATGCTATTTTTGCTCAGATGTGAAAACAAGATTTAATTTACAGTAACTTAAATTCACACAGCTGGAAAAGCATGAGAAAAACATAAAATGCCTTTAAATATGAGTGAGAAGCAAGCCTGTTGTTCTTTGCAAGATAGCAATTAACATTTTCATATTATTGCTTGTATAATAATATAATAGTAATGTCACATTATACAAAAATAAGTAACTGCAAAAGTCCTTCATTCCACAGCAATGCCTGCCAAGAGAAGAAAACAATTTTAAATACTCAGAGGTGCTAAGTTCTCCCTGTCGTTCTTTGCTTATCAGATCTGGTAAGCGTTCTAATTGTTAATTTAAATACAACTGGTACTTGCATGCTCACAAAGGAAAGAATGCCGGAAATACTGACTTTTGAGATTCATCAAGATTTTAAAGAAAGCAATTAGTCTGTGCTTTGCATGCAACCGTTACTGTAATAAATAGTGCAGTACATTATATATTCTCATTAGTGCCCACTGCATTAACACTAATATCTATACTGTAAAGAATCTTACAAAGAAATGAACCAGGAAATGTTAAGGCAATGTAATTTTTAAAGCGTTGTTGATTTGCTGAAAATCCTGTTGATGGTATCAGTATTTGTTATCGTCACACTCTTCCTAAGATACCATTCCCAGGAGGAGTCCTTCCCACATCACTTGTTCTGATTGCAGCTGAACTGACAAGAACCTACTACCGATTAGTTTTCTTGAGTGTGCATCCACTGGATCTGGTTTTTTTAGCAGTCATAAAATGCCAGGCAATTTCAAAACATATACAAATTGATGCTGATTCACAGAATGCCCTTTTAAAGCTGAAGCAGATTAAAAACATTTTGCAGGGCATGTGGCAGTTTGTTTCCCATCACAGATATGTTTTCATGACCCTGTTTTCTTTTCTAGCTCCACAATAAAAAAACAAACAAATGAACAAACATTTACAGTTGCTGTCTCCCAGCAGAGAAACCAAGATTTAAATTCTGTGCCAACTGAAAATTTTGAGGTTCTCTGCAAACTTGCAGATACAGATTTTTTTTTTTTTTTTGGTGCTTTCCTTTTCATTGTGGTCCAGCTGATGCTCTGCATGCATTTTTCATTTCAAAGAGCTTTTTACAATTTAATTTAAGTTTACTGGGTAGAAAGTTTCAACACAGCAACCTCCATCTCATTAAATTATCTTTCCTCTTTCTGCTTTCCTGATTTAAGTCCTTCCTGATTGAAATTGCTCATTTGAACTGTTGTCTTATTATTTCAAAGATTTATTTCTGAACCACACAGCTGGAAAATTATTAACAATATTTCACCTCCTCAGTATGTGAAAAACTGAGCAAGTTTGTTTTGCATGTATTTTTCCTGCATATTTGAAATATGAACATGTTTAAACCTTTTTGTATCGCTTATTTACATATCAGAACTCAGCAAAGAGTAGAATATGCAGCAGCTACTTGGAAATGTGGATCCCTTTGTGTAGTAAGTCTTTCCAGTAAGAAACCTTAAATTGGATTATGTCAACTGACTAGTGATCAACTGCCTAGAGAAGAGCATGAGAGTGGAGGAATATTCTCCAGGTTCCAGGAGATAGCCAACTGGTATAAACTGTTATAAGTCCACTGGACTTATGACAAGCAAATGGAACTAAGATAACATACACCAGCAGAGGATTTAATGTAGGCAACAGCAATTGCATCATGATCTTTTACATTCGAGAGAAAAAAAAAGGAGAAAAATACAAAAGTGAAGTATATTTGGTTACATAAATACATAATGAATACATAAATTACATAATAATTACATACAACACACATAAAATACATAATGAATACGTAAATTAAAGTTCTGCTGGAAAGCTTTGTGCCCACTGTTGTATCTAGGAATGTGCCCACTGTTGTATCTAGGAAATGCCACAAAATTCTGCATACGCTTCAGAAGTCAGGTCAAGACTGCCTGAGCTGAAAACTAGCTGATCAAACGTAAGCTCAAACACAAAGTTCTTCGGCATGTCCATTTATTGCCCTTAAAAGAGCAACACTTCATAGGACAGGGGAAAAAAATATATTTTGTGATAGGTTACTGAACAAAGATCTCCTGTCTAGTACCTCTCTTTTTGTTCAAGACAAGAAAGTTCAGTAAAATCTTTTCATTGTCTATAATGGGATGTGGAGCAAGTTTCAAGATGCAGCTGAAAGCAAAAGCCTAAAATGAAATATGCTTTGTTATAAAACATGTAATGAATTAACTATCTAGCAACTGAAATTGTTGTTGTTATCCATGTTACCAGCACATTTTAATCTTAAAGAGTTTATACTGCTCCTTCTCACTCCATTCTGTCCTTATGCATCACGCTGGTTTATTGACTTTATCTGTATTGAGTTAATTCATTCTCTCTACTGCTATCAACAGGGAGAATTTTAACAAAGCATTAGGAACATTATTGTAATTACTGTTATAAGTATTATCATTAATGGAAACATCTGCCATCATGAATTAAACTTAAGATTATGAATTTACTGAGATTGTTCAAAAAATGTTCCTTGTTATATTTCCTGAATACTAGCAAATGACAAAACTGAATAATATAGATAAGAAAGACCTCTATAAAGTTAGTAAACCAACAACAAATATTGATAGTACAGCTATAGTCTGTGCATGTGAATTACTCATCATACTTGAAATACTCTATAGAGGATTATAATTCATAAGTCAGCTAACTTCTATTTTACTGGTAAGTCTTCAAAAATTAATTCTAGATTTTAGAGAAAGTGTTATTAGCTGTAGGATACTATGCAACAAAGCAATTACTCCCCTCTGTAGGTAAAAATTTAAAAATGTCTTTATGACATTTGAAATATATGATGATATTTGAATGTACGTCCATGATATTTGCGAAGTTTATTTTTTTTATGAATTATGTACTTACTGCATGTCTTTCATATCTACATAATATTTTGTTACCTTAAGAGAGGTATTTGTGGTTCATGAGAGAAAATTGTATCAGAAATACAATGCACATAATAGCAAATAATACCTGACACCGTATGTTTTGTTTTGAGGGGATGTTTTCTTGTAGGATTCCCCTGAATGGCTCAAAGGGAATAGTTTTACATTCTCCAATTGACAGAAACAGCAAACAGTGTAACAGTGAAACAGGCTATTATCCACGAAGAAAAATTGGCCATGACCCTTCAGGAAGGAGTCACAGCCTTCCTACTCAGAAAGTTGGTGCATGAATCATGCCAGCTTGAATTCCGCACATTAGCAGTTACCACTCTTAAAAATATATATCCAAAAGTTTGTTTGTTTGTTTGTTTGTTTTCTGAAAATGAGTTTGAGATGGTTTAAATCCCTGTACGTTGAATACTGTTATCTCTTGAACCAGAAGAAAAATAATCATTGACATCACTTCTCTCTTAGTCAGAGAGAGTAACTTTGGAGTAACAGATGAGACATGATAGTAGTGTCATGCACACCTGAATAGATATAGTTACATACTAAAAGCCTTCCACTGATGTGGGCTGTTCTGGTCAGTGAGATTTTGTACAGGAAAAGAGTCAGTTCTGACCAACAGCCTGTACTTCCATGGAGGTTAGTTTTAATTACATGTTAGCTTTTTCTGATAGGATATCAAAAGTTACTTCAAAAGGCCATGAAGATTATGCAGTTTGTAAGAGGTTCTCTCAAATGCCTTAATTAATTTTATTTCCTAATTAAAACAATTAGTTGAATAAGAATAGTTATATACATATATGCATAATTTTCAACATACAAAAGTGCATAAAGAGCTGTGGGGTGTGAGCTCAAGCATGTGCTTGTGTAGAAACACAAAAGAAATTACTGATTTCAAATCAATGGTTATGGAAATACTAAACTTTTCTTGTAGTGTGAAATGAAATCACCATTTTTTCCATGTTTGAGAGGACCATACCATTCTTTATTATTTAATGAAATTTTATGTAGTATGGAAAGTGGATTCTTGACTGAGATCCAGATCTGAATGCTTACATGTAAATTGGAATATGGTGGTTGTTATAGGGTTGGGATTTTTTTGTTTGTTTTTAAAGACTTGCTTTCAATTACTTCACATGTGATACAAATACTCCTTAAGGTCTTATGCAGATACATAATTACAAATGAAATTTTATGCATATTATGGTGCTGTTTTTTTATATTCCTGTAGTCTCCTAAAGAAGCAGCACCTTAAGGGAATCATTCTTTGGACAGAAGGAAGTCAGAAAAAAGAAGACATCCTAAATAAAAGTGAGGGCAGAAAAAGAGAGATCCTACAGAATTATCAGAGGCTCTCACATGGGTAAAATGCATCTGGAAACTCTAAAAGGGAGTATTTATAGGAAAAGGTCTGGAAGGGAGCTTTATATGAAAATATGCCGATTTATATAATAATTGCCGTTAACAAGAGAAAAGAAATCATTTTCTTCATCTCCCTCAATCCCTAAAATGCCTCAAAACTCATTATTTATGCTGTATTACCATTATATATCCTGTAAAGGATTCCCATTCAAGACCAGAAGGCAAGATAGTATCAAACTGAAGTCCAAGCATGTAACCTGTCCCCTACTCCCATTTAGAACAACAGTGACTTTAATAGAGCTCTGAACATACATTGATATCTTTCACTACATATAACATGAAATGCCGAGTTTCTTTGACTCTTTTTGGCAGTAGTGGAACCTGTAGTAGTTCAACAGTTGTCAAGATCACCCATAAAGATGCCCTTTAAAAATTCAGTCCTCAGTGAAAAATGATTTTGTTAACTGCTACAAACAGGACAACGTGGATTTTCAGTGACACTTTTCTATAGCTAAAAATAATTAAGTGTCATTAGAGTAAAATAAATGGCTAGGAATCCTTTTCCACAACATGAGGTGTAGTGCTATTTTTGCATCAAAACAGCCCAGATCAAGGGGCAGGGGACATGTGGGAGGGGGTCCCAGGCTTCTCTGGGCTGGTACACTCAAGGTCCATCATGAACAACTCAAGTTGTTCATTAACACCTCACATCTTGAAATCATATCTTGAAAAAAAGTCTCCCCTTTCAAAAACTAATGTCATTATGTGCAAAATTTACTCTGAAACTTTGAAAATGACATTTTTAATTTGCATTTATGTGGAAAAAGATGGTTTACAGAGTCACTCACCAATGTACATACAGAAATCATCAAAGCCACTATGAAAAGATAAATGACAAATATATTTCTGTGAAAAATAAATTTAAGCATTTGCACTCAGCCTGACAAAAAACTCACCTGAAGGAATTAGAAATTGACCTCAGTGAACTTCAAATTAGATTTTTTCCTTAATTTTGTTTTTATCTTTTATCTGGAAGCTACAGCAGCATTATAAAGAGAAATTAGGTTTGCTAGCATCTACTGAGCTTCTCAGCTTCAAAATGGAAATTCCTTTTTCTCATTTTCAAAACCATTCCAGAAACTTGGTTAGACACAGGTGTCCAAAATGTTATGCCTGATGATAATTTCTGTACATCTATCAAGCAAAGAGTCATTCTGATCAAAGTGAGGTACATTTCAGCCATTCTATGAAAATATTGCAAGGGATAATGCTTACCATGCCAGCGACAGTAGCTTTAAAATGTATAACAAACCTTATCATCAGAACATTTTTGCCAACAGTGAATAGTGCTGTTGAGCATTAGATTCTTCATTATTGATGTGGCGTGCCACAATGCAGGAAGATAATGAAGTTTTTTAACTACATACTGAAGCAGAGAAGTTCAAGGTCAATAAAGTGGAACATATATTAGAAGAATGTGAAAGTCTTATTTTCCTTTGTACTTAGAGAAATGGCATCCATAAATAATGTGTGGCATACTTTTGTTTATGCTGAAAGTAGTTCAACAATAAAAATGACCAGTTCTCCTGCCTGAGATTAGATTTTGGCTTGGTTTGTTGTTCCTAATGTGACTTTTTCACATTTCAATGGCTTTTAAGCTGTTGGAAAGGTGAGATATTCTATTATTGAAAGTACTTACCCTGATCATAAAGCCATTGCATTATTTCAGTCTCATATCTTTGTATCTCAATCAAAAGCTCTGGTAAGCCATTTACTGGCTCAAACTACTTTGTATACAGCTTCTTTCTTGTTTCTGAGTAAAGGGTGATTATCTGTAGTTCAAGCAAAGGTCTATTAGATTGATCAGCTTGTAAAAGCAACTCTACATACAGGATAAAGTGAATTTGTTTTTGTCATGGTTCTTGCTATGGGTTGTGACTACTTCAGATTCCTGTATATAACATCGTATGCATCTGTGCAGAGGTTTCAAGCTTCCTGAAATTGCATCTGGCAAACTCTCAAAATCATATCATTTCTGTTGTATGTCATTTCATCTTTTGTCTCAGCAGAATCTGCTAGAATATAAAAAATCAGTGAAGTTCACGTATCCAGGGACTCTGATGCGTTGGGATTGATGAGGAAGGACATACAGAAAGAAACCTTAAATACAAGACGTGTCTACAAAGTAGATCCAATAGGATCATGATAGAACCAAGTACAAGATAGAACTGTTAAAGCCACAAAAAACACTGTTAGTAATATTAAGAAGAAAAAAAATTTTTGTTGATCCAGCTGTTTATTTCCTATTGTAAGATAATGGTCATGGTTTCTAGCTAGCAATGCAAATATGTTGAACTGTGATTTTAAGCCTCGATGCAATGAGTTGCAGAGATGCTTTGCCCAGGAAACAGTGTACCATAGTGCCGTAGGGTGCTTCCAGACGTGCTTTTGGAAAATTTCTAGCTGGTGACTCATTCTACAGGATATAGCATTTCATTTATGCTGAAATGTGATACAGCCTTAGAGCAGACAAGGGAAGCCAATCAAAAATTGATCTCCACGGCTTTTCATTCGATAAAAGAGTTCAGCTTTCAGGACAACACTAAATGTCTTTTACTGAGAAAATCATTCAAATGGCACAGATCTTATAGGTCCTAATGGACACGTGCCTCCTGGTGGACAGATTCTCCAATGTTATTATCTTACTAGAGTTGGGAGTGGTGCCCAGGTACTAAATTATAGCTTTTTCATTGTTGTTCTCGATATGGAAGAGTTCTGTAGATTGATATATGACCCTTATTCTTTATTTTTCCATCCTAGTTATGATTTGGAGAAAACATGGCTGAAGGGGATTACTATGATCTGCATGGCAAAGTAGCTGATGTAAGTGGTAATATATTTTGGTGTGCATACTGCATCTTCAGACGTTCAACAGCAGAGACAAGGTTCCTACATCTGTTTTATTCCATTCACAGAGTGTGGTAGGCAGAGGCAATATGTTCTCATCGTCTCTGCCACAGACACTGTATATCTTCTGTTGTCTCTAATTTGAAATTACATTCATCTAGAATGAGAAATACTCTTATTTTTTCCTTCTTTAGTCATGGGAATATATATATATATATACACTACTCTTCTGAGAAATTTCCTATCCTTCTATTTGTCTTTTAGTTTATAATGAGACTTGTCTTGACAATATTTGCATTAACAGAGTTGCCTCAGACATATTGTCATACAGTTCTTTCACCACAAGTATCCCGTGGCACTATTATTTTGTTCAATGGATGATTTTGGATAATCTAGTGGAATACAAACATTAGTCTAATAAATTGCTATTTCTATATAACAAGATATTTTGAAATAGTTAAAGAATACTTTATCATCTTCAGTCTCTCAGATGCTTATTTATTTGAAGGAATATCTTTGTGATAATTAATATATGAATATTTTGAGCTGTTACTGGTAAGAAAATATTTTCATTGTCCTCTGCTTCCCACAGAGGACATAGAGCTGAGAAGTAAACTTTTAACCTTTCTGCACCTGAAAGTAATCGCAAGCCTTCAAAAGATGACAGTATTTGAATTGTGCTTTATAAGAAGGTTTTTTCCAAGGTCAGAAAATGTGGCTGGATTTTTTTTGTGTGTTTTGCCTGCTTGTCACTAGTCATTTGCCTTTGTAAAAATATTTGCTTTTATTGTGGACCAAGTTTTGCTCTGATTTATACAGAAGCCAGTTTCTATAGTTCTCTCTTTATTGAGAAAACCTGTATTTAGATCAGAACAAGTGAGAGCAACAGTAACAGCACATTTTTTAGCCATGTCTTCAACCTGAGGTCCTTAGCTGAACTGCCTGAGTTTGAAGTGAACGATCCATAAAGCCAGTGGAGAGAGCTTGGCCTCTAGGAGGCAAATTAGAGGCTTAAAATAAGTTGTGTGAGTTCCTTGCTTACTCTAGACTGGACTTGACATCTATAACCTTAAAATCAAATAAAGGTTTGAAGTGTTTATCCTTCATATCATTAATAATATGCCTATCCCTGGATATCAAGGAATTTGGTAGGAAATGTAGAGCAATTTGTATAAATTCAGTATCCTAAGAATATGTATGAGTCTTTATATTGCAATTTATGATCCAAGACTGAATACATGTATTCAGTTTTAATTGCACTTAAATGTGCAGATACTCATTTGTGATTCATGGAAATCTCTTGATAATAGGCAGATGAATTGACATTGTGGGAGGACTGACTTCCTCATGGGTCCCCAGAAGCTGCAAATGGTTTACTGCTGTCTAATCTCATTCAAGGTCAAAACCAGGTGCTCTCAGGAGAAATGCACTAAGTAAGTATGTGAGAGGAGTTAAAATTAATTATTAATGTGCACTGGGCACGTAGAACTATGGGAGGAAATTGCCGAGTCCTTAGATCTGCCTCCAGTGTAAATTGAAGACACATGGACATGAATGAGAAGGATTTGTATCTTTAGGCATTGAGGTCTATATGGAAAATTAGTTCTTTGGATGATTTCAACAGCCAGAGGAAGAGGTTTTCTTATGAAGAATATTAATGATGCTGTGTGCCAGAGTATAGTCACCTGACAGTGTTTCAGACTAGGGAAGTTCCAAGGGGTCTGTCTGAAACCTGCATGAGGTACTTGCGATGGTCTCAGCCCGGGGCCACCAGGTGCCAGCCACAAGCAGTAGTCAGTGGGTGGTGAATGGGAAGGGGAAAGGGGGCTCTGTCCCCCAGGTTGTGCCTCCCAGCGTGTGCTGGTTTGCTCGGAAAGGGGGTCCCCCATATGCCCTCCATATGGCCACAGCATACCATGCCACAGCATATGCTTGTCTTAAAGCTTAAGCCATGTCTAAGTGAACATGGATGATACAGTGAAGCAGAAAAGATGGAACAAGAGAAGATGAGAGTGAATAAGATATTCTCACTATTTCTTATTTATATATGCTGGATAACTTTACATATGGAGCAGAAGCAGCTTTGTAAATGGTCTTGTTATGGAAAGGGCAGGGGACTTGAAAGGCCGTGCAGGATGCCAAGCTTGTAAGGAAGACAAGTCAGAAGACAACAAGAAGCTTTCCCATCAGAAGCTGGCAAATGAGTAGTAAAGAAAGGGAAGAAGCTGAACTAGATCAGGGCAGAATGATGTAGGTTATATTGTGACTCATTTCTGTGAAAATCCTGTGCAAGGACTTGATATTAAGAGAACACGTTCATGGTCTGGCCGCCAGATTTTTGGAACTGTAAAAAATATCCTATATGAGAGGAAAGTAAAATGGATGCTTGTTCATTATGTCATTTCTTTGTTCTCCAGCAATAATGTAGCATTGTCTTCATAAGAGAGGGTTAAATAATTTTACTGTTAGCTGTGCATCATTCTGTCTCATTTCCTCAACTAGCAGTATATGTTGCAGGTTGGTAAAAACACCTCCTGTGTGCTGTAACTTAGTATACTTCTTTTAAAAGTCATAGTATGAAAGAGAGTCTTTTTGGATCATCTTGTGCAATATACTCTGATGATGTGATTGGTAGACTGCACAATTGAAATTATTTTGTATTAAACTCTGAAGAATCAAATCAATGTTTTCCCATAGGTTTATGTTTATAAAACAAATTAGGGAAAAATAGCTGTTTTATTATATAGTACAACTGAGGAAAACTCATGTTTTGTTTTGTTTTTTTTTCTTTCCGTTTTGAAAGTTGGGGGCTTATGTCCTACAAAGAAGTGATTTTGATTTTGGCCTCAGGGATTTGGTTATAGAATGTTCTTCTGTGGGTTTTCCTCAACAAACACTATCTGATATAAATTCTTTAAACAGTCACTGACCAAGCAAAGAACACTATTGCCAGAGGTACAATATAGGAAATTTTGTTCTTGCTCTAAATAATAAATGTTTATCTCAATGCTGTGCATCAGGAAGAAAATCTGAGAATACTGATTGCTTCCCTCTGCCTGAGGCTTGCATTTAGGGTACAGCGCTATGTCCAAGGAGTCTATTAGATTCTGAAATCTATTCCCAGTTCTGGTATTGCTCAATTTATGAAACTTAGGCAAGTCATTTGAAGTTTCTTGTCTCCCTTCTTCTTTAGGAATTAAAGTCTTCAGGAAATAATTATGTCATACGGATACATAATTTCTGGTAGGGCGATGTCTCATTCCTCGATATTCAGTAATACAGTTTAAATATCCAATGTGAGGACTACTATATAATAATGCAGATAAAATATTGAGTAGAATTTCTCAGGTCACTCACTGCCTAAAGAAGTCCACATACTTTTCCCATCACTTGCTCTTCCACCCCTGTTGTCCAGTAGGCCACAGATCACACTTAATCTAGGGACGAGTAGATTTTATTGATTTATAGATAGTGCAATCTGCATGTTGCAGGCTACAGGCAAGGGCAAGATCTGTACCCGCCTGAAGCACCTGCCTCGAGAAACTCTCTCTTTAAGCTTCATGCTACCCTAATTATGACTGTAGCTGAGTGCCACAGTATAGCCTCTTCTAGAATAACATTTACATCTTTAAAGCAGTGTTTCATAATACTCCCACTCTCATTCTAACTTTCATTATACTCCTTAACGAATGCAATGTTTTTCATAATACAAGTTTTGAGTACTTCTGCTATGACCATTTTGTCCTTATCTCATGTAATCTGAACATCTCATTGGTTCTAACCTGCTAGTCTACATGAATTAGATCATATACTGCATAATATATTGTAGGTTAAATTACTATGGTTTCTTGGTCATCCTATGCGCTTTATGTACTTTTCTGTTTGCATAGAAATGAGACGTACCATCACACAAGTAGAGGGAATTCCACTTTGGCAAAAAAGTAATAAATCAAATAGCTCTGTTGAAAATCTATTTAATTTGCATTGATTTTTTTAAAGTATAATAGATTATATGTACTTTTTAACAAGAAGGACTGTTAACAGTTTTAACAAGAAGGGTATTGCATTTTCCTCTGTTAACTTGATCATTTGTGTATTGGCTGCAGGTATAAAATAAAGGGCAAAACACAGTATCTATCCTACATGTATTGCTATTTTCTGCCTTCATTTTCTTATGTGTGCAGAAGCTCTATGTTTGCCTGTATTTTTTACTTCTAATTACTACCTTGTCTGCATCACAATTTTGCTCCACACATATTAAAAATAGATCTTTGTTGGATACCGTGTTTATATCACCAAATGCACGGTAACACAAAGTGAACGTGTTCAACCACATCCTTTTTTCCCGCTATTCCTTATGCACACATTTATAGAATTGAGAGTTTATTAGTCATAGTTTCATTCTCATTTAAGTTTGTTTTGCTCTGAAGCATAATGATCCTGTATTTTTCTTTCTCAGCTGCAGTCTCGAGAAACCAATTCCCATGCCTTGTTGGATCCAATGATTATCCGTGTGGGCCCCCATTCATAATGCTATAGTTGGACCAGCAAGATACACGAGCATCAGTCTTCTTCGTACCACTGATATGAGAGGCGCTGTAGTGTAAAAAAAGTCAAAAGATCTAAAATTGCCTTGGTTAATCATTCGATAAGGCTCTTGGTTGGTTTCTTAATGGTATCAGTGACTTCACTAGGATCCAGAGTTGTGGCAGTTCCAAGATCTCTCTTGTTAAAGTTGAGATTAATGCAAATCGTCCTTCATTTCAATATGCTTGGATTGATTTTATGGGCGAGCAGTGCTAGCCAGTTTCTCAGGATTGACTACAGCTCTTGTGTTTTAGCAATGGCTCTGAAGTATAGTAGAGTAAAACTTCAATCAAATAATGGGAAATTTTCCCCCTTTCAGACAGAAACAACTAGATTAAAGTAGAAAAAAGAGAAAAAAACATGGGCTTTTTTTTTTAGTATAAAGCAAATGAAATTCAGCACTGTTCATTTCATATGAATACTCTTGTTAATGTTATTTTACTCGGAGGACTGTACACAGTAATGACTTTTAATGCATATACTCCCAAATAGATAGAACATTCCACTGAAGCTGTATCTGCAGTAGGAATTTTCAGTCACACCTATTCAATAAAGAAAAAGACATGCACCATGTGAACCAAAATTAACCTCCAGAGGTGGACATTTTAATGTAGAACACAAGAAATTCTTTCCTAACAATAATTTGTTACAAAAGTATTTATTTGGATAATTTTGAACTACAAATAAATTGTCACATTTGTGGTAAACGTGAAAATAGAACATGTCAAATTATTTCCTATGATTTATTATATCAGCTTGCCTTTAATGGTTTAGATTGATTTTTTGATGCCTGCTGATTCAAATAAACCACAAGAAATCAATTATATCATTCACACTAGTTGTTAGGAAGGTGGTATGGCCATATTTTTTATCTGTGCTCTCGCTGAGGTCTGGAACAGGTTGGCACAGACACAGTAAATATCTAATTTTGTTATCATTAATGAAATCCAAGGGGACAGGAAAAAGCTCTTTGTAGGAGGATAGAAACAAATTCAGCCTTTCAACACAGTGGTTGTTTTCCTTTTTCTTCCCAAGTGCCTCAAGGGAGATTTTTTTTGGGGGGGGGGGGATTGTTTTTTTTTTTTTGTGGAAATAGCTTTGTAAATGGTATAAGTAGTATGTGTAAACAGAAACACTGAGCATTTTCCAGTACTAAGCCCAGCATTTTTATATATTAGTTTTGAAACATTACACATGACCTATGAAGTCTGATGATTTACCATATGTGCAAAGGAGCACACATTAAATTTTCAAATACAAAACAATAAAAAGTCTTTCATGCTACTTAGTAAAAGAATTCTAGATGGCATTATATCTATTTTTTCTATTTTTTTCACCAATCTATTTATTCAATATCTATTTTTTTCATAACAGATCAAAGCAAAGCTGTGAAATTTTATAGAACTGATTCAAAATAAAACATTTTTGAAGGTCACTAAAACTTATGTGTGATTTTCTGTGCCGCAGGGAATACTAAGTTTTCAGATTATATTTGTGATTATTCCATCGCCCATCCTAGCAGCTGGCTTTGTATCTTACATGAATCTCTTCTATGTATCTCTAACTTATTATAAATCTATAACTACTGATACTTTTTGCTGACTTAATTGTTTTTATTTTAACTGAGCTCTCTTCAGCTGGTATCATTGCCAAATAATAATTATACAAAAAAAAGCAAAGCAAGTGTCATTATTGTTTTGGTTTCCTATGTTCATTTGTTCTGTGCGGGGGCAGGGGAGACACAGCAAAGGGATTAGCCAAGTGATGGGTAATGAAGCAGGGCTGGATAGTGAGATGATGCAAGACTGAAGAGTGTGCTGGGAAGTGAGCAAGGTACAGAGCCAGGATGGAGGAAGTAATGATATTCAGAGTTACCTTGTAAACGTGGCGTAAGAGTATAACATTATAAATGAAGGCAATGAGGCACTGCATTTAGGAAAATAATTCCAAACACAGTGTTTCTAATTCACCTTTTCAGATTTACCCAGCCCTTTGGAAAGGTACATGTATATATGCCTTTTTGATACCAAGCTGTTTAGCCTTTACATGTCCTGTGTTGTTTGCTGCTTTGTTGATAATCAACTGCAAAGTCGTATCTCAGCTGTACTGAAAATTCATTGCTAAGGATATGGTTTGAACAGCTTCCTGTGTTATTCATACTACATTGCCCTCCTCGAGGCATCTTAATTCCACGGCTTATCAGTGAAGTTATATCTCTTTAAGTGCAGTTGTCTTGTTAAGGACTGCTACTGAGGTCAAGTGAACCACAGCCTGACTACAGCTATTGAAAAAGGAGGTGTGGGAGTGAAGTGATTCAAGCAACAGAAGAGTCTCCACACCTCTCCTCATGTATTGCTGTCTTTCTTTAAGGGCAGAATTTGCAACGATCCGTAGGAGGGTCCCAGCTCTTTAAAAATTGTCTATATTTCCTTGGGTCAGGATCTTTATGAGAGCATCCACAGAAACACTTTGCACCACTGACAGTGATACTGCCTAACCAGGAGCTGTCCTGTCCAGCCACCTCTTGTTTGCATGACGACATGTGTTTGTCTAATGACAGGAATAACAAGAAATTTAAATTTCAGTGAGGTACATTATTTACAGAATTAAATGTTGTTTGGAAGGAGAAATTAAAGGAGGCATACAGAAGAATAGCTATAGGGGAACTGAAAGGATCAAACCAAGCAACACAAGGTGGTGTTGAATTTTGTACCCTTTGTTCCTCCCCATAGTTCATAGATATTCTCTATGATAGTCAGGCATTCTCCTATGCAGCAGACTGCAAGGTTTAAATCTCTATGTAAGTTGAGGCTATCATTCTGCAATTGCATACTTTCCTTTTGTAATTGATTTTTCTCAACTTTGAAAGTTCGATTTGTAGAGAGCTCAGCCTCAGTCTGATTCCCTCAGGAGTCCTCCTGCTCTATAACCAATATAGTTTGTTGATTTAATAATTTAAAGTGATCTATGACTTACAGGAGGTCTTGCACATATTCTTGTGTCTATTTTGCTCCCACAAGGTACAAATCTGATTCACTAGACCCTGTAGTAAACCTCTTCACAGCTCTTAGTATTCTTCTTTTGCTCTGTTAATATGTTTTCAACCCACTTTCGATCCAGTTATCACCCAAATTTCCTGAAGTAGATCCCGTTCAGCCCCCATAATGCTCTAAAAATTTGGTTATAAATTTTAGCACAGTGGGTGGGTTTGCAGAAAAGTCAGTCCCCCATCACATAAAGACCATGTACCCATCATGCCGGAAGCACTCACAGCTTGACTTGCTCCAGCCAACTACGCCAGATGTTAGGAGATGTTATAAGGGGCCACTGCCTCTGGTGGTGTCTGGGACTCGGGGATCCCTACAGCCTGGCTGCTGGAGTCCAGCCTGGTGTCCTTGGAGACCCCGAGGTCCCTCCATCTCAGGCTAGTGGAAGTGGCAGCTGCTCTCCTATTTGCAGGTTTAACCTGTAGCGAGGCTGAGCGTGTGTCCCAGATGCGCGCACACACACGCACACACACAGGGATGGCACAGACACTAATGGTTACACAGACTGCTGCAGGCGAGACACTTGCCTTTAACGACATCCACATATAGCACTACCAGAACTCACATTAAAGATAAGTACAGATATTCGAGTGCCCTTCCCCAAATTCAGTAGTGAAAATTCATATGCCCTCACATTGTTGGATCCCTCAACTATCAGCAAGGGTCTTCAGCCCATCTAATATCCCTGCCCAGATCCTGAGCACTCTTATCCAATATGCAGGTCTCCTCCTTCTCACTGGCTAATCCAGCTTGATGTTCTCCAGCAAACAGATGCAAGCACTCACACATTCGTCTCACAAGCACCCTCAAACTCACAGAGCCTTCGAATATCAGCATGGGCTCTCAACCTGCGTAATGTCCATGCCCAGATCCTGAGCTCCCTTGCCCATGTCTGGTTTAGACTTTGAGTCTTCCCAGATACAGGTTTTCCTCCTACTTTGTGCCTTGTCCAGCTCGAAGTTTGCTAGCAAATTACACACTGCACCCTCACACATTAGGTTAGGGGAAAATATAAACCAATATAAACGTAAGCCTTCAGTTGCTGGCACTGCAGACACATGGGCCCTATGACTCGTGGCCCCCGCTCCAGTTGCTGGCACTGGATTCGCTTCACTCCAGTCTCTGCAGTTGCTGGCACTTAGATCACACATGGGATAGAGAGTAAAAGATCGTTAAGAAAGGACTGAAGAAGAAGATATCAGACTGCAGTGACCAGGTGCAGGGCTTGGTCAGACAAGCATACTGACTGGCAGCCGCTTGCATACAACCAGACCGTTTCAAACTGCCTCCTCTCTATTTTCTCACACTTGTTCCTCCCTGATGACTGACTTTTCCCAACTTTAGCCCTTCCCCTAAGCCTCCTATAGTAAGTTTTCTGGTCTTCCTTACTGCCTTCATTATTGCCTGCTCATCAGATTTTTGTATCTGTGTATTTAATTTATCACTTTCCTTGTTTTGCTATTTATTTTATTTTATTTTGCTATTTATTTTATACTATCCTTAACCAGACAACTCAGTGAACCAGATGCTCTCACGTACTGCATGCTTATAAACCTGATCAGGTGTTGTGCACACAGAGCTAAAAAGAAGAGGGTGTGAATGACCTGAGCTAAGGGTCTTCTTTGTAGCATAGCTGAAGTATGCATGGTCATCCCTCTGCTATCTGTAGTATCTGTAGGTCTGGCAGTACCCTGCCAGACCATAGATATTGGATCTGTGAAATAGCAGCAGCAAAGATTAAAGAAAAATGTGGAAAAAATAATCACATTCGATTCCTGAAATTATCCTTCCTGTGGACACTTTAAAGATGACTTACCCTGCAAAGTGATCACATGGCACTGGAGGGGTCTATCTGCACATATCTGGAATATAGCATTGATTCTAGCAGAGTAATTAGGATCAAACTGGGGAACGAGGCAAAGACAGCAGAAATAAAAACTCTCTAGGGTGATCTTGTTTTGCATCAGGCCTTTCTACAGATTCTGCAACAAAAGACATAATGCTGCTAATAAACTGTGCCCTCAGTGGAGTCTTTATGCTTTTCCATCAGTTACATACCTCAAAAAAAAAAAAGAAAAAGAAAAAAAAAAGAACAAAGCAGTGTTTCCCATTCGTATCAGTTAGCCAGGTGTAAGTGGCATCTTAAATGACAGGATATCTTGTATACAAGTCCCTTTATGATGATGATTTATCCTTTTGTGCTTTCTTTGCTGCTGACACATTTATGGTTAGTGCATAGCTTGTGCTTTGCTAACAGACGGCACAAGCTTTCCGTGGTTTGCCTTTGAGCAGCACCCTGGGAAGGATGTAGATAATCATTCCCCTCCTAATCATGGGCTCATTAATTAACACACAATGACAAGGGTGTTATAACTCTGTGAAAGAAGAAGTACAAGAACAGCATAAGCAACAGGTTGTATAAAACCCAGAAAATATCAATAGGAATTTTCTTCTCTCCTGCACTGATTTCTATATAGACACTACAACTAGAAGAGATTCATTCTTAAACCAAGGTATATCCAGGATAATTGCACTGAAAGAACATTTCCTGTGTCCTCACCACATGGTTTTTAGTTTATCAGAGCATTACAAAAATTTAGGATATGGAAAGGTAGTCAGACACCAAACAGTGATCAAAAGCTCTCAGGAATGACACAGATATTTCAGAGAGTGCAACTCTTCTGTCACATTCAACATTTCTTGCTCTTATTCTATAAAAGGATTGTTAATGAGTCAGAGTCAGTCTCTTAAAAACTTCTGCACATGTCTAGAGTGCTTGAGAAACTATGGATATCAAATAACTGCTGCTCAGTATGCAAATATCCCGCATAAAAAGCACAATCTTTTCTAAAGAGACCACGTGACTAGACTCCAAAGTGAATTTAAAAAATTCCAAGGAGAAAAAGCATCTACAAAACTAGTCTGAAAAAGGTGGTATGAGTTGCTAACGCCACCTACTCTTACTAAGTAATATGAATTGTAGTCTGCCTAGAAAAGGAAAGAGGAGCAACCAAGGGGAACCAGACATATTTCATTTCTCATGTATAGAAGTGACAAGACAGCAGATGGAGTTAAGGAGCAGATGCCAATTTAGTAGAGGCATCATCTGACGGATTCCCCACATTTCCCACTGCAATGCAAGTGAAGGGGATAACACTGTTCTTGGCCGCTGCAGGCATCAGTCAGCCCCACACTGGCAAAAGCCCAGAGCAAGGACAATGAAAGTGCTTACAGAGAGCAAGAGGTTCACTGTTAGCATTCAGACAAACCATCAGGCACATATTGATCCACGTTGCACTCTCTTTCTCCCGATATGAGGAAAGCGTGAAGCAATGAAGAGGGATATTTTTTCTGCAGACCTTCCTGCAGTCACTGCTGTTTTCCTTGACTTTTCATCAAGTCAGGAAGCTCTGATGCTTTCCTCTATCCTCAAGAAAGACAGCTGAGAAAGACGGCACTTTCCTGCTGTGATGAGGAAAGGGAGGACAAGGTTACAGATGAGTTGTCATCCTTTGCAGCAGTTCAAACACCTAGACATTGAATGCAGCAAGTCTTGGCTCTGTTCCTCCTGGGGTCTCCTGGAAAGTATTTCTTGTGTTCTGCAGAGAGAAAAATGGAGCTCTTCTAGGGAATCTGTAACTCAGCTCTTATTATTTTTTAATCCGGTGTCTTTCTTTCTGCTCTCCAGTGATCAAAGTCCTGTTGTCCTGACTCCTGGAAGAGAAAAGCCATTGATACCTGGTCATCTTTCCTTGAAAATGTTTAACTGCTTTATAAATTATTCAAGCCTCTCAATACTCTCTGAGGTAGCTGATATGACTACCAGAAATGGCAATTTTGTGGCTTCCATCAGCACAGTCTGGCAGAATAATGAACAGCATGCAATAAATGAAGCTGAATCAGTACGTATATCATTTACATGCATATTGGGTGAGTACGCATAACACCTTCTAATATATCTCAAACAAATGCAAAGTGCACTGTAAGACACTTGACTAGTTTGCCACGCATCTTCATTTAGCAGCTGAAGTATCAATTAAACTTAATGATTTCTGCCACATGTTACAGACATAACTACTTAATAAAATGGCTACTACTGTACTGATAGTTTCTGAATACATGGGTGATTTTTCACTTCCTAAGGCTCAGCCAAAATCCATGTAACATTTTGCATTTTCTTTTTTTTTTTTTTTTAATCGAGGGCTTGTGTCATTTTCTATACTGTGGCAGCAGCTTTTAATCCTTCAGTTTTATAGAACTTTGATTTAGTGTTCATTGTATTTATTGGATGTGGCCATTTTTTTTTTAATTTCAGATGCAGGAAGGAGATCTTTTGTATTTATTTGCTTCTTAGCGGCACATTTGTTCCCCATAAGTCTTTTGGATCATGTGAAGGGAATATTTTGTTCTTAATTCAAATGGAAGAGAGAAAAAAAAGCCTGGAATGGGAATAGCTCAGCAAAAAATTTAGCATCTAGCAGACTTCTTCAGCACGCTATACATGACAGCTTTCAAGCATATATTTTATGAAGTCCTGTATGCATAGCTGTAAGCAGCAGACCTGTAAATCATCTAACCAATGTACAACTGACCTGCGCACAGGATGTTTTAGGAGTTTTAGTTTAGCCCACCCTTTCCACGTGCAGCTAGGCAGGATTCATTTGCAGGGTACAGCTTACAAACGTGTATGAATTTCTTGCTTGTTCACTTTGATTCCAAGGCTAATGGAATCTCTCCTCCGGTGCCTAGCTGTCAGGCAGGCCTCTAATTTATTTGGATGACAATCTGAGAGCAGCTCCCTGAGCAGAGACATTGGCATGCCATATCAGACTCTCAAGTCACTTGATCTCTGATTCCGATCAAGAAAGCAAAGTCAAGTGCAACACGCTACCATTTACTAGGCTTTCCAATCACTTAATCAGGTGCTTTTTAAAAATATGAAGCCAATTTCATAGCAAAATAATAAGTGAGGCTTGAGACAAATTTGCCAGAATTTTAGAAAACCCAAGTAATTTCCATGGATAAGGCACTGGGTTCTTTTACTTGTTCGCTCTGTTTTTTAACTTGCATTATACTATAAGCCAAGAAGCTAAGATTTTCTGTGAAAGTATTTTGATCAGCTTTGTAAAAGAGGAAGATGCTCATCTTAACTTTGACATCATCATTTCCCGTATGCTATTTTTTCATTAATCTTCATAGATTTCTTAAGAACTGGAAATACTGCAACTTCACTGGTCCCTATCAGACTACATTAAATGGCTAACTTAAATGGCTAGTTTAAGAAGACTACAGATGAATGAGGTTTGAAGTTTTCCATTCAGATTTGGTTTGTTGAAAATTTTGGATGCCTACTTATCGGTTCCTCTCTCAAAGTCTGCAAAATGAGTTTGGGAACAATCTGAGAATATCTTGCTTTTAAAATGAAAAATATAGCTTGCTATAATGCTGGCTGAAGTGCTGGGGTATAATAAAAATATAACATATATCCAAATCTTCTGAAATAGTTGAAAACATATTTTCTCCCAGAGGAGCTTCCCAGTGGGAAGGAAATATTTTTTTCAAAATTAATGTGTGCCTTCCTAATGGATAGATTTACAGTTCAATATTTACTTGATAATATATATTTTATCTAATGAATTGTAAAAAAGGATTCTACAGATTACTGGAAATGTTCTGTAATAACATAGTTACTGTTCAAAATCAAAATGAAAAAAAGCAGAATAATGAGTGATTAGAGCTGAGCATAGACAAGCAAATATTTCTTTTGAAATATGTTTTCATCTGAGATTTGAAATGTAACAGACTTCTAAAATGTAGATTTGCTTGAAATGACTCTAAACAGACAGATGTTTTGAAAACTAATACTCCTATAACTACTTTTAATGGACAGTGCTCTATGAAAATCAAGCGCAAAATACTTTTTATTACGAAAGCATGGAACTACTCAAGTCTCATACTAACAACTGGTCATACAAATAATAAAGCAGTTTCTTCCTCAGAGAGTTTTCCTCAAAGTAGAAAAGACATGTAACAAATAGAACTAGGAAGGATTATTATTTGCAAATGGAGAACTAAGGATCAGGACATTAAATGACATGTCCAAGATTGCATACATTCTACAAAGGTGCCCTAAGACACTTTAGTAGTATCCTATCAGACTTGGTATCCTGGATAGCGCATAAGTGTCTGAGCTTGCTGGGAGTCCAGCTGGTTGGGTTGAATATGACAGGCATGTTAACCACTGAATTCTTAAATACTCTGGTTGCTTTATTTTCCTGGTTTTTATTTTATTTTCATTATCAAGGTACCAAGCTCTCATTTATGTTACCTTTTTGTGTAGCATTCTGCATGTCCAGTTTCATCTCTACATTCATTTTATTAATTCTAATTAAATCTGTTCAACCTCCCGATCATGAGGAAGCTTAGAAAAACCACAACATAGACCTGTAACTGCAAAACAGCCCAAAGAGCTCATTTTAAACCAGGTGATTCAGGTTCTGGCATAAGTCTGGTAGTGTGAGCGCAGCATTCAGGCTACCTAAAAAGGTCAAAAAAAAAAAAGAAGTGGAAGAGGAAGGTGTTCTGAATACAGTCCTGCTGCAGCCAACAGAGGCAACTCTCACCTTCACTGCTGTGGCTACAGTTACTCATATTTTTGCATCAACAATTCAGACCTGCCTTCAGCCACATCACCATTCCTTCCATGCTGGCTTTTACCATTCAGTTACTGAAACTTAGGAACATCAAGAAAAATGGTCACTTTTCCCACTCTGGGCTACCATTTCTTGGGATTGTCCCCTTCATTCAGCCTGCTGCTTTCTTCTACTATGCCTTTTCATCAGATCTGGTACAAGCTTTTCTATCATGAAGGTTTAAGACCCTTTAAAGAATACATTTTGGAAATTATGTTGAGAAGTCAGAAAAAAGCTTTGCTGTTCAAGGTAGGTGGCATGGAATATGCATTAGTGTATTTAGATAAAATTGTCCAGAATTGACACAGTATTGATTTAGTATTCTGAATATTCTGTGTCAGTCTGAGGTTAGGGCAGAATTAACATTTCCATTGTAATAAGTTTTAGATATTTGAACCCAAGATTGACTGTTGTCACTATAGGTGCCTAGAAAACTGGCTACAGAGTGGTTATCATTAAATACTGACCCAGTATAGCTCATATGCTTCTCTGCACTGTGATACAGCATCAGCAGGAATAGAGAGCATGCACGTATGCCTATATACTTCAGTTACTTATTACAGGTGCTGAGGGATCTCCTAGGTGTTGGAAATTTTATGCTGGCAGAGAGAAATGAACTTGCATCTCCTTTCCTATAACATGCTATCAATTCTATGAAAAGTAGCTGTTGCTGAAGTAATGGAACACATTCCTGTTAATGTATTTTTTAGGGATGCTTTGAAATTTCAAGGGATTTCTTTGGAAGAAAGTCTCCTTCTGAACTGCAGATGGATCTTGATTACAGAAGTAGGTATATGTCCAGAGAGATTCATGATAGTTCAGCGGCATGCACAGAAGCACCTAGAGAATTCGAATGCAGAAGGAAAGTGTGAAGGGAGTGCAGCTTCCTAAGTTAAACAAGCAACTCAGTAGAAGGAAGTCAGGAAACTAAGTAGCAATTTTGGAATCAGGTCGAGTTCAGAGTGCCTACATCTTTCTTTAATCATAATCTCAGGCTCTTAGTCTTCCTACTGATTTGCAGCTCCCCCCTGAGGTGTCAGCCTACCTTAAATTTGCAGATATGACCTTATTTGCATATCTCATACAGCATTAATTTATAAAGTTTCTGCATGTTGTTTTTGTTTCTCTCTGTGTGTGTGTGTGTGTGTGTGTGTGTGTGTGTGTGAAATGCTTGCTTTAATGGGTATGATTTTAGATTCTAGTTTATTGCCCCTCTTCAGGCCTCATGAGATAGACAAAATGAAAATCTTATCGGAGAAATCTGAGTTTAAAAAAATGGTTTAGAATTCTGAGTAGAAAGAAAGATAATCCAAAAATACTCTACACTTAAGATATCCCTACTTAAGGAAAGAAGGCAGTTATGGGAAACCAATCAGTAGGAAACACCGAAAAGGCAGAGGAGACAGCCCAAATGTCTCAGCCTAGGGAAATACCTCTATCCTCTAAGGATCTGCAGCCAGCAAACTTCTGTCCATGCCCAGGAAAACAAGCACGTCTATGCCCTTTCTTCCAGAGATTTAAGTAGCGTTGTCTCTTTTCCTTTTCAGAATACGATGGCTTGAAGGGTCAGTGTAGGAAGCACTGGTTATTCCCTTTACTGTTTTAGTTTTGGTTTGTTAGCTTGTTCATCTTGGTCTGGGGAAGTGGACACTGAATTTTCTGTTCTCCGTTAGAGGATTCAAGAACAGATCTTCACTCTATCACAGAATTTCAGATGTTTCTTGGTGTCCTACAACAATCTTGTAATAGTCTATTATGATCAGGTCTTTCTCATTTCTTTCTCTCTACCGAGGCCCGCAGTGAGCGATTGCACATAGCCCCTGCTCTCGCTAAAACAGGGATTAAGAGACGTAATTTTGAAGCCCTTCAGGAAAAAGATTTGAAGTTGTGGGCTCAGTAACACCAGCATTCTGCGTACTTCAGTATTAGATACATACGAGACCATCACATTTCCTTTCCAGTATTTTAAAATGTAGCACTGGCAGTGAGGGAACCAAACCTTCCTGTCTGTGCTGAGGATGCTATAGATAAAGCAGATTAAGACATTTACTGGTTTTAGAACAAGATTTGCAGTTTCCATGTTCTTCTCAGATTTACATACTAGAAAGGTACTGTAATGTGTTAATTCTGTCAAAACAAGGTAGCTTTTCTCATCCCAACATGTTCAGAACACCACAAACTGCAACACAGACTGCTTTGGTGCTGCTTCAGGCTTAAGTGACAGCTGCAGGTTTTCTGCTGTTGTTTTGTTTTGTTTTGTTTTGTTTTCTCCCAAAGATATGAGCAAATGAACTAGTTGCTGAGTGGCAAGACGTGAACTTGTGATGTGACAGCCTACATGTGCACCCTCCCTTTCTTTTACTGATGGGTCAGATTATGTTGATTTTTACCAAAGAGTAAGAGTTTACATATTGCAATTACTAGAAGTTCACTCACTTCAGTTTGTCTCATAGTAACTTATTTATGTGTTCATTTCATTTGGGAGCTTCAAATGTCTAGTTGTCATCCAAGCTTTCTTTTGGATCTGGACTCTTGCCTTCTCCTTGGCAGTAATCCTATCTAAATTTATGAGACTTTGCTTACGTAAAAAAAAAAATAAGTTACACAGAAAAAAACCTATCTCTCAAGCTTGCAAGCTCTTTTTTTTTGCAAGCTTTTTTTTTTTTTTTTTTTTTTTTTTTTTTTTTTTTGGTAACTACTGACTTCAGTGAAATACAACAGGCTGCAGCTAAGGAACAAAATAAAACAGATACCTCCCCTGTAGTGACTAACTGTCTCTGCTACCTTGGAAAGACACAAGTTCATCACTTCATTAAATATATTTGAATATCAAAACTTATACTTTTACCAGGGACTCCAGTTAAAGTAAGAAAATAAACAAGGTATATCTCAACTTAAATTCTATTCAGTCAGTCTTTTCTGATTGGCCATGAGACACTGAAAATAATCTCTACATGAAAAATGCTCATGAAGTATTCAGCCAAAAGCCTGGGTAGAACTTTTCAGTTCCAAGTAAATGCATGCAAATTCTCTTTGCCTTTTTTTTCTTTTTTTTTAACAGATAATCTTCTTGGAAATTAATTTTCAGTTGGTTAAGGCAAATAAAAATTCACACAGATGGATGTTCAGGCATTGTTACTTTATAAAGTTTCCATTTAAATAAAGCCAAAATAGTAGCCATTCAATCTAGATTTAGAAAGATGCATTTGGTGAGCTTGTGGAAAAGCAATGATTGTGCTTTGCTAAGGAAATATCAGCACCTCACTCAACTTATTTTTAGCATTATTAATTATATTGTGGAAATAATACAACTGCCATCTCAGTGCTTGGTACGTCCTTTAAATTTTCATGATGCTATAACGGAGGAGCAGATTTTTTTTTTTTTAAGAGCACATATGCGAAGGTATTCGGGTACTACAGGAGCAAAATGTCTATCTAAGTTATAACAGAGTGCATGCTACCTAATGCAGCTGAGCAGAACTGCAGAACAAACTCCTGGGACTGTTAGGAAGAGGCTGTAACATGGTGCCTCCATCTTCTTAATTAATAAGTATCCATGCAACTGAATTTTCAGCTGTACATTAGAACAGAAGGATCATTTTTCATGCAGTTAAAAATAATTTCAGTTGAAGTCCGTCACATGGATGTGATTTTGTTTGGTATTTATTGTACATGTAGACAGAGAATATGAAATGTAAATAAACATACATTCACAGATAATCCTTCTGTAAGCAAAGTTGCTGCAAAAAGCTTGGAAATGAAAATAATTAAAAATTAAATAATTTTAAAAAACCCTGCCACCTACCACTTTTTTCATGAATTTTAGAGCCACTGGTGACTCTGTGCTGTATCCCAAAAGCGCAGAGGAAAGGGCAGATTGTGGCTGGCCAGTACTTCCAGTGCACAAACCACTTATGTTCCTTACAAATCTCACATGTCAAAGAGACTTCCTCTTCATGAAAGCAAAGGCAAAGATCGACTCTGAGTAGTCTGATAGGACTCAAAGGCAGCTTCTTGTCTATAGTACCGAATGCACGAGACTGATTTACAACAAATGACTGCTAAGTAAATGTGTTTTTGCACACAGGTGCCTCTACCATTTAAAATGTAGTACTGATACGTATTTTTGCTAGTACATCAGATGTCCTTGCCTAATAAAAAGTAGTCTTCCGTGGCATAAAGGTATGAGGGTTATTAAGCTGAGCAGTTCAGCCACCGAAAGGACATACAAGGTTCCATTCTTTATTAAACAAGTGATGCATATGGACGTCAATTTATATTATATAACAAGAACATGCTCAGACCTATAGCCTTTATTAAAAGGGGAAAGGAAGAGCTTGAGGGACCTCTGTTTTCAGCTGCCTACCTGTAACTGCTGTGGATGCTGAGGCTGAAACGGAAATCTTCTGTGAGGAGCACAACCGAAAGAGAAACTCAGTATGCTCTAAGAATGTGTCCACCTAAGCTGGGGAATCAGCTCTTCAGAAAAACTTTACTGTTCATACTGAGATTTTTTTAAAAATCTTGACAGAAGGTACTAGAAGCTGAGCAGTGCAGACTTTCCATGTGAACTGGTGAGCTTAGAAAACGTGATGACTCATTTTTTCTCTTGGTAAACCTTCTAACTAGAAGAAAGCAAGTCCATTTTTTCTAATCCAAGAACATGGCCTTTTCCCTTCCCTGTAACATAAGGTGCATATAGTTTGGCCTATTAGGAAAACAGGAAATTAAACTATCAGAAGCATACATTTAACATTGGAAGTCAACAGTATTAACCATTGTTTCTTTGGCTGGACCTAGGAAAGGAAGAAATGTAGCTATGCATAGCATAGCTTCTTGTTGCTGGTTTTGTATTATTTATATTTAACAATTAATTATGAATAATATTATCCTCTTGCAGTGCAGCTTTCTATTCAAACTGCTTTATGAGCTTAATTTCATCAGATCTGTAGTACAGCTGGTGTTTAGAAACCAAAAAGCAATACAACACAATAAAGGGAAAAAAATATGTGGGTGAAATGGGAAAAACAATAAAGGTAAAATGCAATGAAGGATTTAAGCACCTATCAGTTGCAGTGAAAAATCTTTGCAGTGAAATCCAGCCCCCCATACTGAATGGGGAAGATTCACGCTTATGGGGACCCCAGGATGGGAAGAAGAATCGGACCAGTTCTGAGCAGGGACAGATTTAGCGAGGACGAGGTGCTGATTACAGAGGTGTTCTTGCACATCTGAGCAAGAGAGCAAAATAAGAGGCATGCTCTAATCTCTGTTTAGATTATGTCCTGAAAGCCTTTATATTGAAGAACTGAGCAGGCTTTTCACTTTTACTTTAAAGCAAACATTGAAAAATGCTTGCCTCCCCCCACCCCAACATTTCATGTAATAGCTAGAGAGTAAAAATACTAAAAAAAAAAAAAAAGAAAGTGCACTTAGTTTATATTCATTCTCTGCTGGAAGAAGATCAGACTGCAGCCCAACAAATACAATTTTTGCCATTTCCAGGTAAAGGCCATATGCTTTGTATTGGCCAGAAAATGAAGGATATGAGGCCTTCTCTGGTCTTGTCTCGGCCTGAGTTGGTTCTAGCTTTTTCTTTTTTTTTTTTTTTTTTTTTAACAGCTGCTTAGTGTTCAGGTGACTATTGCCTCTGTGAATGCCACATGTGCTAAAAATCTGACAAACCAAGGAAGTCCTCGTGTAACAGACAATAAGGTTGTGCGTTATCTGCAGCCGAGGGAGGCTATTATGCAATTTTTGAATTTTAGTTGGGCACTGCTGAGAAGGAAACGTATAAAAATAGCCCCAAAATGTGTGTTTCCTTTTACCAACAATAGGACTAACAAAGTCTGAGTTCTTTGCAGAATGCCTTCATCTTCTGCAATCTGCCTTATCTTCTGTGTCTTTAACAGACTGAAATACGAGAAAATTGACATGCAGCTCCGTATTGACCCTGGACCATTCACATGTAACCATAGATGTCTGATGAGCACTAACAAAATGGAGTAGAGCAGCTGTGGAGTTTAGACAACTCTAGTATTAGGCAGAAATATTTCAGGTGATAGCGTTAAATTTGAGCACCTAAATTCCATCTAAGTCCTGCTTTACCCCACATGTTCTCTACTGGCTCTTGCCCGAAGCGACTACTCAGACTAGAATTTGGCCAGAATCCAAGGTGAACAATCCCAGGAAATATCCTTCATGAAAAATTCCCCAATCTGTATTGTACTCGGATGGCAGAAGGTTGACAGCTTCTTTCTTTGTTCCTCATCCAAAATGCACCATAATTCCACAAAGTTAGTGGAACTTACCTAGTTTTTGAAGGTATATTGCTAGCTGCACAAAGTCTGCTTGGTGGAGACCAGCACAAACCCTGATTTGTCTATGAGAGCTGCCAGAATTGACCAAAACAGGTTATGTGATTTCTTGTGCATACTTCTGTTGCAATCCAGACTACTACTTCTGTTCTTGTAGATCAACTCAGCTTTTGTGAACTGCAGATAATAAAAACAAATCATAACCAAAATAATTTCACAAGTACTTTTTAAATCCTGGTGATTTTTCCTTTGTTACTCAGTAAACTCCTCTGGTACAGCCTATCAAACTGCTGTTAGGAGAATTCCCCAGAGACTGGCTGGATAAGTCTGGCTTGAATTTGGTAGCATGAATAACTGAGATGACTTCCACGGTATGTCGTTGATCTGTAACTTTTTTTTGTATTATTATCCCATGCAAACTCCTTTTTCTCTTTTAAGACAATTTGGAGCAATACATTGCCTCTGGCATTATTTGTGCCAATTTCCTGATCACATCGTGCAAATACGTTTGTTCTACCTGCAGCTTTTGATGAGGAAGGATTCTGTTCGCAGCTGCTAACACAGCACAGCAGTCCAAGAAACTGCATCTGGCACAGTGAGGTTTTGGGTTTTTTTAAAGCATAAATGATAGAAAAGTTTAACCACTTGCCTGTGGCTTTGCTGTTCATTTTTAAAAACAAAGCACTCCCTGCACTTGAAGTGAGTTCTTCTATCTGAACACCAACTAAAACCAGTCTAATGCGAGAGCGTGAAGGCACTCCAGTCCATCACTTTGGTAGCAACACAATGCCTGTTACTTAGTAAGTCCTTGCTCGTGAACCCTAGAATATTTATATTATTCAATTCATGAATAATTATATCTGATTAGGGGGAAAAATATTAGTCAAACAAGGAAAATTATCTGTCTGATCAGTAAAGCTCCATATACTGAGTTTGTGTTTTGTCTTAATTAGCATCAGATTGCATTTTTACACTATTTACTTGCATTGCACGATGCATATAGATCTCATCTGAGACCAGCCCTCTTGCCACCATAAGTGTAACTCACAACAAAAAGTTGCTGACTTTAGGAGTTTATACGTTAAGTTGAAGTAGAAGTTAGAGACTGGAAGATACTCACGCCTTTGTGCACAGCAGGAAAAGCTGGAGCCCACATGATTTATGTAACTCGACAGTAAGAAAAAGTCCGTGGCAAAACTTAGAGTTGGCCTTAGGTTTCCTTCAACACCTGAACTTCAAGCAATGACCTTTAGCAAGGTGCCCATTACACACTCACCTCCCAGCTTCCCCACATGACCCATGACACATGACATGAGCTCAAAGGCCATTCTTGCAAAAAAAGGCTGTGGAAGCTAATAATGGCAACATCCTACTCCATGCCCTTTGCTGGAACTGGCCAGGCTTTAAGCCTACACAAGATTTCTCCTCTAATAAGGGGGCATTACAATTCCTAGTTTTGTTTTCAGCAAATCATTGTGCTTATCCAAGCATTTGCTGTTTTCTTGCAGGGATCACATAAAATGCGAATTACCCCTGTGTCACTGATAAAGACTTATGCCTGTGTGTTCATTGCAAGATAGCATTAGTTTTCTTCAAAGAAGAAAGGGTTAATAATATATGATAATAGCACCATATTAGTCCAGTGCCTCTTGAAAACTGCACTCATTCTGTTTTGCTATGTTTATAAAGCTAGAGGTACTTTACGGGCAAGAAACTAAAGACAGATTTGGACAAATCTGTCTTTTGGTCATTTCAGTTATTTCAGCACATGTGAAAGATGGATTTGTCACAGCCTACTTAGAAAATACTATTTCATTAGCGGCAAGAGCCTTTCATTCCAGTTCCATTTATGTACATTCAGGATTTCTTTTCCAGATTGCACTGAAGAGAGTTTTCTTGGAAAACAGGAAATGGCTTCCCAACACTCAAATCTAAACTTTTCTTTTCCCTCCTGACATTATAAAGTTTGCCCTTTTATCACCAGAATGTAATTATTCCAAGCTGTCTATCTGATCACATTAAAAGCTGTAGGTGGAAAGGATAATTTTAGTGTAAATTATTTGATAAATTATAATTATAATCTTATTGAACCTCCTGTGTAATTCCCATAAAAATCAATGTTTATAACTGTGAGCTCTCCATGCTTGCATGTTTGTTTTTTTAAAAAACGATTAATTTTTCTTTTTTTTACATTCGCTAATTTTTTTCGGGTCACAGAGGGCCAGATTTTCAAAGGTATTCCAGGTGGTGAAAGATAGCCAAGTGCAAAGTGGTAATAGACATTAATGGATGGTATATAAGTAAACTAGATGTGTAACTGATTGAAATGCTAACCTGACAATGCCTGGTTATGTCTGAAAAACCTAGGGTGATTTTGCCTGCATTTTAGAGAACTTAAATACTTTTGCAGATCAAGTGTAATGTGTACTTACCCGTTTGTTGCATTAGTACATTTCTTGTGGTTTCTAGGGAACAAAGTGACATCTCACTGTGCTTCTTCTCATACCTTCTTGGGCATGACTGAATTATCAGGGTTATATTCCAGGATTATGACCAAGGTTATATTCCAACTATGCAGGTTAGCTCTCCTCCATTTTCTTGAGCATCAGAAAAGGTCCTAATCTGCATTTTTATATCCCATGCATTTTTGAATGGTTCTTTCTTCTAATTTTTTATTACTGCCTAGAAACATCTGCACTTGTGCATGCTACATATATGAAGATTTCTCATGACATAAATCAGTTTCCTCATCTTGAAATGAGACAGTCCCCAGGCACCTGAATTTTATGATATTTAATTGTTATAACCTGATGTGCCATAACCAGATGGAGAAAATATTGAATGGAGGCAGGCTATTCACACTTCCAGACACTGAATCAGAAAGTGAGTCTTCTCAAGATCTTCTAGAAAATGAGGAGAGAAGCTACCCCCAGCTAGGAGTAAGGTCTTGTTCTGAATCTGAATCTGAATCCCCAGCTTCTGAAGGTGGGAATATTTATTCCATCTTTGAATAGCAGCAGAATGCAGTAAAATTAACCTATTACTTGTGACCGCTATGTTAGATGAGGTGAATCTCCCGGCGTTCACTTTGAGCGATAATCTGCATGGCTGGATTTTGGGAGCAACTTTTATTCCTGGAGGATTGTGTCAAAAGCTCTTTGTATGGTTCATTAACACCTGATAGAATAGTGACTAAAGAAACAAAATACTTTAGCCAGTGAGGAGTGATTGCTTCACTAGAAGGTCAAAAGCACACTTAGTGACTTTTAGATGTTGGTGTTGTTGTGATGGGTGAAAGATCTTTTGAATGAATGTTAAAATCCATACATCTTCCTGTCCAGAAAAATTAACAACAAAATTAAATTCCATTTCTGAATCTATAATGTAGAATTGGATTTCTATGGGGGCTTTTTGAAGGGGAAAAAGAGGTGCAAGTATAAGCTGAAATCCAAACATAATTTGAGGGCTGCCAGAGCAGTTTTTTACTAGAAATGAGTTCTTAGCCTTGTAAAAGAGAATCTTTTTTTATTCCATTAAAAGAAAGGTTACATTTTAGCCCTTTCCTGGGAAAATATTGTTGGAAATGCAAATAAATCTAATCTAATCAGTAGAACTAAAAGGAATATGTTGCGTTGCACATCTGCAATGTATATTTGTGGTAGCAGGGATCTATATTGCAAAAAATACATATCTTTTACATAGAAAACATTATCATCTTTTCTTTCTTTTGGAAGTGAGATGAATGTCAAAAGCATCATTTTGCTAATCCTTGACCTGGTCTTAACAAGTCACCTTTATTTTTACTTTTGTGTCACAGCCTCTCTTTTAGGTCACTTTATTCAGGCATCTTTAGCCAGGCACAAAGAAAGTCAGGAGGCAGATCATGAACAACTTAAAAGTATTTAGTGATTATTTTTTGGCTAATACACTCAGAAGTTATCTAGGATTTACTGAGCTATTAGGCTAAGCATGAGTATGCTCACTGCTCAGGACCCAAGGACCCTTTGCTGAATGGACCAGCACCAGTCAGGAGGGGAAGGGCTGGTCACTGTGGCTGTCAGGAATGGGCCTGCAGTGTTGCCGAGCTGCTGTCTGCCACCAGCTCCACTGACATGGATGGCACCAAGACTTGAGCTGAGGATCCACCTGACTAGTCTCCCTGAATTTTTTCCTCTAAGATTTTATACCTTTCCCTGTTGGTGCTTTCCCTTTGGAAATTTTGGGCCCATTGCAACAATCCTTACTTATCTTTACTTTTTACCTTTTTAATCTTTTTATAGACTTTCTCATAGTTGTTTATTAGTAGTTTGGGTCAAGGTTACACAACTGGGTCACAACAGAGAAAGGCCTTGGATTTTTGGTGCAGGGGCAGCTGAGTTCTCAGAGGAAGGTGGGAAACCACAGAAACACAGAATCATGGAATGGCTGAGGTTGGAAGGGACCTCTGGAGATCATCTAGTCCAAACCCCTGCTCAAGCAGGCTCACCTCGAGCACGTTGCCCAGCACCCTATCCAGATGGCTTTTGAATATCTCCAAGGAAGGAGACTCCACAACCTCTCTGGGCAACCTGCTCCAGGGCTCAGTCACCCTCCTGGTAAAGAAGTTCATGTTCAGACAGAGCTTCCTGGGTTGCAGCTTGTGCCTGTTGCCTCTCGCCCTATTGCTGGGCACCACTGGAAAAGAGTCTGGCCCCATCCTTTTTACACCTTCCCTTCAGGTACTTACACACATTGATAAGATCCTCCCTCAGTCTTCTTTTCTCCAGGCTGACCAGGCCCAGCTCTCTCAGCATTTCCTCACATGAGAGATGCTCCAGTCCCTTCATCATCTTAGGAGCCCTCTGCTGGACTCCCTCCAGGAGCTCCATGTCTCTCTTGTATTGAGGAGCCCAGAAGAGGACACAGTACTCCAGGTGTGGCCTCACCAGGGCTGAGCAGAGGGGAAGGATCACCTCCCTCAACCTGCTGGCAATGCCCTTCCTAATGCAGCCCAGGATACCACTGGCCTTCCTGGCCACAGGGCACATTGCTGGCTCATGGTCAACTTGTTGTCCACCTGGACCCCCTAGGTCCTGCTCTGTAGAGCTGCTTTCCAGCACGTTAGCCCCCAGCCTGTGCTGATGCATGGGGTTATCCTCCCCAGGTGCAGGACTCTGCACTTCACTTATCTTCCTGAGATTCCTCTCTGCCCATCTCTCCAGCCTGTCAAGGCCTCTCTGAATGACAGCATGGCCCTCGGGTGCATCAGCCGCTCCCCCCGCCCCCACACACAGTTTTGCACCATCAGCAAGCTTGCTGAGGGTGCACTCTGTCCCTTCTTCCAGGTCACTGGTGAATATGCTGAACAATCTTGGACCCAGAATTGACCTCTGGGGTACACTGCTAGTTTCTGGCCTCCAAGTAGCCTTTGTGCCCCTGACCACAAGCCTCTGAGCTCTGCCATTCAGCCAGTTTTCAGTCCACCTCACTGTCCACTCATCAAGTCCCTACTTTTTCCGCTTGTCTAGGAGGATGGTATGGGAGACAGTGTCAAAAGCCTTCCTGAAGTCAAGGGAGACAACAGCCACGGTTCTCCCCTTATCTACCCAGCCAGTCATCCCATCAGAGAAGGCTATCAGGTTGATTACGCATGATTTCCCCTTGGTGAATCCATGCTGACTACTCCTGAGCACCTTCTTGTCCTGCCTGTGCTTGGAAATGGTGTCTAGGATGAGCTTCTCCATCAGCTCTGCAGGGATGGAGGTGAGGCTGCCTGGCCTGTAGTTCCCTGGGTCCCTCTTCTTGTCCCTTTTGAAGACTGGAGTGACATTAGCTTTCTTCCAGGCCTCAGGCACCTCTCCTGATTGCTATGACGTTTTGGAGATGATCGAGAGTGGCCTTGCAATGACATCAGCCAGCTCCCTCAGCATTCATGGGTGCATCCCATCAGGGCCCATGATCCGTAATCCAATCTTCCTCCACCAAGGGAAAGCCTTCCTTTCTCTGGACTTTTTCTCCTTCGTCTCCAGGGCCTGGGATTCCTGAGTCTTACCAGAAAAGACTGAGGACAAAGAAGGCATTCAGTATCTCAGCTTTTTCTGTGTCCTTTGCCACCAGGGCCTCTGCCCCATTCAGCAGTAGGCCCACATTTTCCCCGGTCTTCCTTTTGTTGCAAACAATATGTGTGTGTATGCATGCCTATTATATTTGGAAGAAGTAATTAAGCTGCATGAAAATGTCCAAGGCTTTAGATTTTTGTCACAAAGTACTGTAAGAAGTGGTTCTTATAGATAACAAAGATTTGAATTCATTTTTTCAGTTTTTTGGTTCTGACTTATAGCAAAGACAGTACCTTAGTTTTGAATCTGTTGATTCAGATCCTGTATTCCTCTTTGCCTAATTCTGTTGCTTTCTGTTTGTGTATGTGCAAATGTAAGTATGCATATGTATGTGTGTGCCATTCATATTGACCAAGAAAAACATCATCACCTGAACTTACATGGAATTTTATCAATGCTTCCTTGGCCACAAGGGAATAATTTTCTAAGCTATGCACAACGAACACAACAAAAATGCATTTGCTTATAAACCACTGTAAGGAATAGCAATTTAGATGAGAATAAACAAACTGCAGCTTACATAAATTCAGGAAAATTCAAGTATTTTTGATGAGAAGTTATAGGAGCCCAACAAAAACAATACAGGGAGTGCATAATCTCCTGAGTAAGAGCAAGCTAATGTTCAAAGAATCTAATGGAGACTATTATGGAAAGTGGAAAATGCATGAGGTCTTACGAAGTCAGTGAGGCTTAAAGTCTATCTTTCTCTGTCTCAAAAGAATATAGAATAATGAAAGGTAGAAAAGAAAATGATTAGTCTCCAACCAGCTAAGTGTATATAAAAAAGTATCCCAAGATACAGTTGGATCCCAATGCGCTCCCAAGAGCAAATGGACTAGCAACACCCTTAAGTTCAAAGATCTGGAAAATGACAGTAGAATGTCAAATATTTATTGTTATTACAGTAACAAGAGACTCCAGTGAACGCTCTGGAAGAGGGTGTCTCTGTTCAGAACAACTTATAATCTAAACAGATCAGACAGACTGTCTTTATATAACTGTCAAAACCATGGAGGACCAATCTTGACTGATATCTTGAAATACTAATACAATACAAGTAATATTTATTCATAAATAAAAGATGAAAGGTTACAGAATGCACAAGGAAGTGATTTATCCTAGACTGTACATTAAAGCAATAGGTACAAAATTCAGACCTTCTGATGCTCACTCTTTTGATCTATACTGTTCCTCTCTATACAATACCATAAATTCTAAATTATAGCCCTATCCAATAGCACCACAGGAAAAAAAATGTATAGAAGACATAAGGAAGCACATCTGAAACTCTGCCTCCAATATGAGAAATGTCCCAATAACTATTTTTTCTTATGACAATCTTCTATTTAGTTCCTCCCATATTTTTTAACAATCATGGAAGATTCGGGTATTCAAGATAATCTGTATTGATTGAAACCCTTTGTTTGAAAACAAAATACATCCAGTGGTATGTAACAACTGTGCTAGTAGCTCATGGTTTTTGATTCGCCTGATGAAGAAAATACTCTCACAATATAGAGTGTCAGAAGAGCTCTCACCAGAGGAGCTCTTCAGCAGACACTGATATACTCCCTGGAAATGCAGAGCAGTAGGAAAGCCAACCAGATGATGTATCTGAAGGGCAGAGACCTCTACATTTTCTGGAGGGCCAGTGACTTCTATGTTTTCTGTGTTGACTCTTTACAGCATTTTGTAACACGAGCAATCTAAACAATATAGGAGTAAGATATATCCCTCAATCTCCCTTTTGTAGTTGAGTGCCATCTACAAATCTAAGTCATGGAAAAATACATGGTAGATAAAATGGCAAACAGCAGTGGTATTTCTGAAACAGCTTTTTCCATCTCAGATTAGCTTCTGAAGGTGTTTTGTACTCTGGTTCACTGCAGTCAACAGTAAGTTGTAGGTCATAGGACACCTGCCATGTTTCCATAAGTTAAGACCTTCCCCTTTAACCAAATCCTGGTCAAACAGTTCAAATACACTTAGTTCCTCAGACGAAGTTCCCTGCAGATATATCAAAGCCTTGTTGATTTTATTGTTCTTGATGATAATGGTTCTAAATCTTTATAAAGTAATCATTGGGTAGCCAGGAGCAAACAACTACAGAGCTGGTCTCTGAATGAGATCTTGTTTAGTGCAGCTCAAAAAAATACCAAGTCAGCAAACTCTGAAGTGTATGTTTATCTCCTAGGATACTTAATACACATTTATGAAATCCCCATCAAGACAGAGCACCATTCCAGATTGAGATTTCATACTCTCTGGAATCAGGCAAAGAGGTAGAGTAATCTGAATCAACAGATTCAAGGCTAAGATACTGTCTTTTTTGTAGATCAGAAGGAAAAAATGGAAAAAAGGATTATCTTCCAGTTTCAAACCTTAATTCAAATCTTTGTTAGCTGTAAGAACCACTTCTTACAGTTCTTTTTGACAAAAATCTTAAGCCTTGAACATTTTCATGCAGCTTTATTATTGATTAGTTCTTCCAAATTTTATAGGCATGCATACACACATACTGTTAGGATTCGCTTTACTGGACATATGCAGAATTTAGGCACCTACATTTAAAATGAGGATAAAATATATATAAAAATCCCAATAAACTGCTATATAAACCAACCTCCATGTAACAGAAGTGTGTTTCTACATATCCCTTGCACTCTGTGAACTCACTGCACTCTCTACAGAACACAGATGGGGTGAGTTTACTTGAAGGTATGGCTGCCAGAGAGGGGATTTTAAAAAGTAGTTTATATTCGAGAATTTTCTATCGTAAGAACACAGAATAGACCAAGGTAATGTCATAACATAGCAAAAATTATTCATATATTCCAAGATAACAGCTGACATCCTAAGCTTTAGTAGGTTAATTCGCTCCTTATGATAGACTATCAAGATGTCTTCTTGTTGCTGGCTAATTATTTCCTCTATTAAATGCAAAATTCTTTACAAATTTACATTTTCAAGTGTTTATGTTGATAGCTTGACTGTCAAGTGTACATATGGAGTTCAAAGAAATAACATGACTTCTTAGAAGGGCATTCACCATCCCTGCTTAACTCAAAAACGAAATTTCCAAATTGGGCCTTATTGTTCAAGCTTGCTCTAACTCCAGCCTCGAAACAACTCTAATCAGTTGGAGCTTTTCCCTCAACAGACTGCAGTGGATTTTGAAACAGGTACCCCATAATATTCACGGTATTTGTAATCAAAAGAACTAAGCCATGGTACACCCTAGGGATCACTGATTTTATATTCAGTGTCTTGTTATGGACAAAATGGAGCATATCCTATGCAGGGAGCCAAGGCTTCATGTTAGCCCAAATAATGTTTGAGAACAAAAGAAGCCCACTGGTCAATGCAAAGCTTATGATCTTTACCTAGCAATAGCAAAAAAATTGTGCCTACTGGGCTTTAGCAAGCCAATTCCCAGTCTTTAGTCCTTCTTGTTCTTATTATGACAAAACAACCCGGTTAGATTTTTTTTAAAAAAATGAGAATTAATTACATATGCCTGTTAGGTTAGGTGAGAAAAGGCTCCGCTGCACACATACATAAGAGCACAGAAGAACAAGGGCAGATGGTGGAACCCGAATATTACCCTGGTTCCAGGCCTACTGGAGGAGGAGGGTGACCAAGCCATGCGAGGCTTATCCCTGCATGCACGAGGAGCACCGAGGTGCAGCGGCAGGCGGGGAGCCCCAATGACCCGTCACATCCCTGCCTCAGCCCTGGGCTGTCCCTGGAAAGCTGTCAGCCCGATGGGCTGGGGACACCCATCACTGTGAGCCACCAGGAGAGGTTCCCAGAGGACCTCACCAACTGAGAGGGCACTGCAGGGTGCAGGGCATGGTACGGGATGCGGGGAAGAGTATTTGGGATTGCACCAGACTTATTATGGGATGTTTAAGGCAGAAATCAGTAGCAGGGAAAAGGTGGAGCATGTGATCACTGACGAACATCGAGCTGGCCCAGCTGGTGAGTAGGGTAGTGACCTGGGAGCTAAGTCTGGGTCTATGTCTCTGTGCGTGAGCCGACAGGAGGAGCTGGCTACTGGAGGGAAGAGAAGGTCCAGGCCAACTGCCAGAGAAAGCTGTTTGCACGTGTGCATATCTCTGTGCTGGAGGCAACCGGGGAGAGCAAGGATCCAGGACCAGCTACTGGATGGACTGTGCGTCCAAACCCAGCTGCTGGAGGGATCCACATATTATACATGCATATATTTCCCACTAACAGACCCTCATCCTGTTCAGCCAGAGAGGAAAACAGGATGACAGGGTTCCTGCTGTCTATGTTTGCGTGAGCGCTGTGTGTATCTGTCCATGTGGATCTGTGCGGCCAGTCATGTATATGTGTATTATGTAGGTGCATCTGTGTGTGCACCTATGGGGAATGTTCTCAGCCTTGCCACTGGTTGGACCCGGACGCATGGAGCTGTGGCATGCTTGCCTCTGCTGGGCTGCCAGATTTGACAGCCCCAAATAATACTTGTAACTGAAAGAGTGCTCAGAGAGGACTTTTTCGATTAGACATCCCAAGAATATTCATCTTTAAGCCTGAATGAGCATTGCCAGCCAAGAATTGAATATTTGGTAAATAAACTTGTTGTTTTTCAAGGTCTAAGCAAACCACTGACCCAAAAAAGGTTCAGCTAAGCAGTGCGGGACACAGACATCCAGCAGGAAGTGGGACTTTATATTATCACTGCTACTTGAAATAGCAGTGCAACAAAATGGGTGATTCATACTATTATCATTAGTACACCGTTGTATGTTGAAGGTCTGCTGTTCGGGTCCAACACTGGTTAGGTAATGTTGAACAGAAATTGCTCTTCCTTATTGCACACTCTTTGCAGTAATGCCTGTATATCATATTATTTAAATCTTCTGGATTGTTCCAGTTCTAAGACTTCAAGTTTACAAATGAAGTGTTGTGGCAAATTAATCTTTGCTATTTATTTGCAAAACATCGCACATGTGCATTCCCTTTCTCTGACATTGAAAGAAAAGTGCCCATCCCTGACTGAACATAATTAGCAATTTTGTCTTACATGTTTTTATAAGTGAAAAATGCTTGCTTTCTAAAGCAATACATGCAGCTCTGAAGGGAAGAACTAAAAAAACCCTGTTGTTATAATGTATGTGAACTGTGTGTATTCTTTTGTCTTTTGTCTTTTTCATTTTTCTGTTTGCTGAGCACAAAGATAAATATGTTTTCTGAAATATTTTGTTGTGTATTCTTTGGAATGAAGAAAAATACAGTAATAAAGGAAGATCTAAAACTTCCTGGACAATGAGTCCCATCAATATGCACTGAAAAATTGTGTTTTTCTATATTTTATTTCAATATAGTTTGCTGCAACAAATTGCTGAAAATGACAGTAATAGCTGGACTAAGGTCTTTTAGACTGACAAGTGTATATTTTCACAACACAAATGTTTATTGCTGAACATGATGAAAAAACCTTACTCTGTCTTCAGTTATCTGTTTCAGCTTTGAAAAATGGCATCAGCTTATGGGCTGAAGGGGTTGCATACTTTATTCTGTTTCCACCACACCACTTTGCAGAGGGTGAAAGTCCCTGTTCACGAGAGAAAAGGTGACATGCACAGCCCTGTGGACACCCAGCAAAAGGCCTCTATGTTAGCAGTCACCAAATTTGTTTTGCTATTTCCTTTTGTTTAAACCATTATCCCTCTTTCAATCACCTAGGCGTTAATGTTGAAATCAACTTTATAAAACACAACACCAATTTCCCCTAAAAAAGTTATGTCTGCTTAAGAATTAAGAAAGCCATTAAAAAGGAATAAATTACTTTCGTTTTTTGTATCAGGACAGTGTAAGACATTCATTCAACAGTTCTAAAACAACCTAAGCAAGAAACTTTACCTACATTTTCACTGCCAAATAATGTAGACAGCTTCTGTCTTGTAATTATGAATTTATCTAAATTTTTTTGTAATCAGTCTGCTCTAAGCACATCCATTGACTCTCACTGTATTAAAACATGTGATGAAATAACTGATTTCATTTAGACTTACATACATCTTTACAAAAAGGGTTCCAGTTCTGGATATATAACAAAGCACATATTTCTCAAATTACTTCTTACATAATACTTCATATTGTGTTGCTTATTATAATTCCTTATTTGCCAGGAAAAGGATGAAATCCAGCTTTCTTCAGAAGGATGCTAAGTAAGGAATAGGCTCAGCACTTAAAATTAAGTAGGGGAGTTTGGGACAGAATTAAAACTGCCAAGAATATGCAGTTCTGATTTTTATGATCAAGCTATATTTACTTGTCCTCTAATTGGGAAATGTGGAATACTGGGTATAAATCACTTTTTAAATTATTTCCAATTTTGCAATTCCAATTCACTGCTATTTTCCTTTTATATACACCTGCGAAGGATGTCAGTGAGCACCTTAGCTTCAGTAAAGGAATAAAGTCCTCTTCAGTACTGAGCATACTGAGCATATTTAAACACAGTTCAGGCACACAGACAGGCAAATTTATTTTCTTTACGCTTAGTACTAAATTAGCAGAACACTTCTGCTTTTTATCCCTTTTCTTTTGTCAGCATGCCATCATTTATGTATTTCTACTGATGAGTTTGTATTTTGTACCTTTTTTTAATGGCTAAATTTGACCAGAGAGAATGGTAGAATAAGTTGTTCTTTGGCAGAAAAAATTATATTTATAGTGCAATATTATAAATAAGGATGCAATTATTGTCTCATTCTTTTTTTTTTTTTTTTTTTTTTTTTTTTTGTTAGGTCATCTTCTAGTTCTAACATACAGTTACCATTAGAGATATGAATGTGAGAACTGCAATGCGGATCAGCCCTAGGGTATTTGATCCTGTCTAACACCTTCAGAAGTGATAAGAAACAAGCAATTAAAGCCAAAGAATAAGCAACAACCGACAGGCAGACTTACATCCCCTCAGGTTTTGGAAATTAGAGATTTAGGGATGTCCTAAAACTGCAGTTGCTTTTAAACCATTGTATTTAGTAGGTCACATCCTTCGGATGTACCTAATTCTGACCATTCTAAAGTGCATGAAGTGCCAAGTATACGTTCATATATATTTAGATTCCTAAAGAGGTATGAATTCTTTTCTTTCCCCCCTGCCCCCCCAACAAGGGATGGATGTATAATCCTTTTTTTTTCTTTTTCTCTTTTGCAACCATTTATACTGTTACTTGACAGCATATTTTGAGTATTAGGTATGAATAATCACAAGCACTATATTCCAGAAAGATAACATTCTGCTTGGCATATTAATGTTAAATTAGATCAGTCAAGTTATAATTATTTATAATGATGAACTATATAGAAACTACTGGGGTTTTTTTCCATTTGCAATAGTTTCACTTGGAAAAAAAAATCACAAACACAGTTTTATCTTCCAAATAAAATAAAATTGTTATTTCTTGTCTTGTAATTGGAAGCTGCTTTGGAAACAATCAGTAAAATCAATCTCCTCTGGTCAATCAAAGCTCTTGCTTTACCATGGTTTCCCAAGAGCTTTGGATCAAACCCCAAGCCTCAAAAGTACACCTGAGTAAAATTAGTATTTGGTCTGGGAAATGAAGAGTCAATATGGTGTTCATTCAATGATCAGTAAAATTTATGTGTTATTGGTACTGACAAGCTCATTGCAAAAGTTACCTTTTGTTCTGCGGTTTACACAATAAATAAAAGGTCACAGGATGACATAGCAACAGTTCAAACTCCCATGTGAGCAGAAAATAACAACTCTGTTTTAAAGAGGGTTTTCTAAGTCCAGAATTAAGTTCGTTGTTCGGTGTAAGGTTTCAGTTGAAATCCAGCATCATTAAAACCAATTGGAAAGCGCTTACAAGCTTCAGCAAAGCCAGAATTTTACCTTCCCATCTGACATTTGACGGATTTCAATGTATCAGAGTTCATTTCCTCATGACATAACTATTGTTCTTCTACATTTCACAGACACTAAACTCTTAAATAGAAAAAAAAAAGAGGGATAGGAGCTCTCATGCCCTGCACCCCACATACCTTTATCAATTAACTCCACACTGGTAAGACACCCGTAAGTTAAGAAAGTTGGCATATATTAACATTTCTTAGACAGTCAAATGTTTCATTCATTGTTTTACCATAATTGCATGCATGAATAAAGAAAACAGATTTTGTACATTGTGTAAACTATAGGAACACACTCTGGTATTAGTAAGCCCTTATTTTATACTTTATTTACATAGAAAGAAATAGAGGTTTCATCTATATTTGCAGCTCACATTAGGTCTTGCATCCAGTGGAGAGAGATTATTTTTCTGACTTTTTTCCCAAGATTAGATTTATGACTAACTATATCCGAGGACTGTCTTTTATTACATTTATAACTTTTTAAGGCAAACAATAGTTAGAGAGTTACTCCTCTTCCATGTTACCATTTTTTTCCCCATTTCCTCTTCCTTCAAATCATCTTTCCATCTCATACGTTTGTTTTCAGGAGGATTGCTATAGCTGTCATGATGCAAGCCAGCTGCTGTTTTAAAAGTTTGCAGGGCCTACAGCCATGCAGCACCTTATCAAATGTCCTGCAGCGGACAGGGTTGGGCCTTCTCGGCGTTCCCTTGGAAGTCCTTCAAAGGCTCTCCAGAGTTTGCCAGAAGCAGTTTGCTAATAATTTAATTTGCTAAATTTGGTAATAATTTGCTAAACAGCAGCAACTACCAGATTAATGGGATTTAGAAGCCAATAGAAACGTGGGAGTCAACCAGAAGGCTGTGTTTATTGAAAGCTTGTGATTTATCCAAAGTGATTTCCAAGCTGAATTGCTTCACTGAGGCACCTGTCTTATATGTTTTAGTACTTTCAAGGCATCAGAGAAGTTTGACTGATCACAAAATGAAGGGCAAAGCCTACTTGGTATTTCCAAGAGCAGAATAAAAGTAGTGGGTTTTCTTGTTCTTCTTGCCGAAAGCTGTCGTCGTAGCTGTTGTTTTCCACAAACCTTTGATTCATTTTCACAACTGTGGCTCCTTTCGTGCTATAAAATGTGAAGTTCCTGACATGAATAATTTTAAAAGTTTATGGATGCTGCCAGGCTCTTACACCTGAGTGTTCTGTAGTAAGCTCAATATTTGTTCTGAATAAAGTAGGCAAACCATATGAGCATGCACATTTTGCAGATACCCATGTACATACACAGCTACCTGTTGTAAGACGTAAGAAGCAGATATCTGTTTCTGTTTTCCTTTCCTTTGGCATATGAATACCATTTTATTTCCTTTTTTTTCCCCCTTTCCTTATCACCATTTAATCTCTGAAAAAGTAACCACGCTCATTGGCCTTTGCACAGAACATAGAGACAGGATGCATCTTTTAAGAGATAATAAAATCTTGACTGAGAAAAGCACAAGAAGATACTGTTTTTATGTTTTGAAAGATGAAATACTCCTTTGGTCAGTGAATATTCAGCTGTAGTGGATATTGTGTTCTTCCAGTAGCCTGCAAGTTAATGACTAAGGAAAACTAACATGCAATTAAGTTGGACTTCCTCCTGGACTAAATAATGCCACAAATACAAAGACTTTATACTTTATTTTTCAGAATAAATTGATGACTTTAGTGTAAAAAAAAAGTCTTTACAATATAATAGCTGACTGGCTAAAAGCCTAATCCCACAATTTAGCTCTGTATATTGAAGCCAATAGAATTAATAAGTGCAGAGTTAAGCACTTTATCCTGTTTGCTGTGAACTTTTTGATAATTGTCATAGAGGACAGGTTTGAAGCAAAAACACCACAAAAAAGGGAAATTTAAATGCACAGGTACAAAATGACAATCCTAAAATGTCCTATTTATCTCCCTTCTCTTTTTTGTGCTCCATAGGCACCTGCTGGCAACCTATGGCAGGGCCAAGCAGTCCAGCTCCTGCATTGATCCTGGTCCCTAAACTACAGGATTTTTTCTCCTGTTTGTGTTCTATCTCTGTCCCAGTGAATGTAGCTTTCTCTGAGCAGTGTTTCAATGGTGGGAAGGAGAAACTGCTTTGTCCACCTGGAAGAGCGGTTCATTGTCCTGAACGCTCTGCGCAGTGGGAGAGGAGCTTTAGGCCCTTCAAAAAGAAAAGTGTTTCCCACTCCTTGGGCAAGTGCTGGTGAGTGCTGAGTTGTGCTATGAAACAGGTGATTCTGTACCACTTCCCTCTGTGTCTGTATCTGAAGAAAAGGATAAGCTCTACTAACATCTTTAAAAAAAGGAAGAAAATCTGTAACTTCAGAACTGAGTCCCAAGTGGGTAGACACCCTGCCTATACCTCCAAAGGCAGGAGGGAGTTGAGGAAAAAGTAAGCGTTTCCCAAGAGTTTACTATGTATGCCATTTTATGTCATTCTAGGCATCTCAGGATCATGGATACGGGCTTTAGGCAAGTCTCTTCTTAGCATGCTGACTGTGCTGGGTCCTACTGTCACCCTCATAATTCCCCACTAGGTGCTATAAAAGAGGGGCAGCGATTCCACTCCAGCAGGCAAGAACCTGTAAGTATGGTGCTGCCCTGATTTCATATACCTAAGTTGTCACGAATGAAAAATAATACTGAGGCTTCTTATATATGCCAGTGGTAGTCATTGAGAGTGTTTAATACTCATACTGGAATAATATGCAAGCGAATAAGGAGAGATATCCTTAACAATAGATAGCATGCAACCAGGCCGCTTTTCCTCTGAAGAATATGTTACATCCTGAGTAGACAAAAGGAAGGTATAGAAGAAAGAGTTCAGAGATTATCAATGGAAAAAAAAGGGAGAGGCCCATGATAAGAGACTGCAAATGAAATTTTCATTAGGAGAAGAAATAAGTTAAAGGATGCAAGATGGAAGTCCTTAGAACGACAAAGAGAAGGTAAAATTGTATGTTTTCTGCTTTCCCATGACCAACAGTAACAACTGATTCAATGAAACAAAAAAGGTCATAGATTTAAAAGCTAACAAAGAAAAACAGTACTAAAATGACTACATAATTTACTAATTGATGGAGTTAAGGTAGCAATTCATCAGAATGATAGACTGACAAAATCCCTAGTTTTGCAGACAAGAGAATGTTCGCTTATTTGTGAAATAATATGCAATTTTATAAGAACGGAAATTTTTTTACTTGAGTCATTAATTCCTGTGGGGAAAAAATCAATGGCCACAGTTAAAAACTACAGATTATGCATTTTCTTCTTTATGTCCATTGTGTTAGCTGTTTTTTAGAAGAGAAGAACCTTTTGGTTTACCCTATAATCAATCATCTGCAATCCTCTCTTGGTGCATGCACCAGGACAAGCTGGGGGCTGACATGCTGGAAAGCAGCTCTACAGAGCAGGACCTAGGGGGTCCAGGTGGACAACAAGTTGACCATGAGCCAGCAATGTGCCCTGTGGCCAGGAAGGCCAGTGGTATCCTGGGCTGCATTAGGAAGGGCATTGCCAGCAGGTTGAGGGAGGTGATCCTTCCCCTCTGCTCAGCCCTGGTGAGGCCACACCTGGAGTACTGTGTCCTCTTCTGGGCTCCTCAATACAAGAGAGACATGGAGCTCCTGGAGGGAGTCCAGCAGAGGGCTCCTAAGATGAGGAAGGGACTGGAGCATCTCTCATGTGAGGAAATGCTGAGAGAGCTGGGCCTGGTCAGCCTGGAGAAAAGAAGACTGAGGGAGGATCTTATCAATGTGTGTAAGTACCTGAAGGGAAGGTGTAAAAAGGATGGGGCCAGACTCTTTTCCAGTGGTGCCCAGCAATAGGGCGAGAGGCAACAGGCACAAGCTGCAACCCAGGAAGCTCTGTCTGAACATGAACTTCTTTACCAGGAGGGTGACTGAGCCCTGGAGCAGGTTGCCCAGAGAGGTTGTGGAGTCTCCTTCCTTGGAGATATTCAAAAGCCATCTGGATAGGGTGCTGGGCAACGTGCTTGAGGTGAGCCTGCTTGAGCAGGGGTTTGGACTAGATGATCTCCAGAGGTCCCTTCCAACCTCAGCCATTCCATGATTCTGTGTTTCTGTAAACTATAGTTCAGCCCAGTCCACAGTTTAAACATCTGAAGACCTTGCCCACATTCAATTAAATATTGCACGTATGAATGAATCTTTGAAACATACTTTATATATACTATGTCCCTAATTGGAAGTTTGGGCTTCTTGTTTTCATTACCAATGAGATATGGTCATAGCTAATTTAACCTGTTTCTTCACTTCTGTTTTATGTCTGTGTACATACACATACGGATGTATATTATATATGTAACTTTTACATACCCATGTATATATGCATATATGTGTATATATATTGTATTGCTGGCATTGCCCTCAAGTTACCTTAAATATAGAAGCTATTGCAAATTTACAGCAGAGCTGCTCATACTGGTTGCGTACAACATCTTGCACTCTTTTTATCCAACTTTCACGTGGTTTCTTCCAGTCCTCTCAATACCTTCATCTTTGATACATCCTTGGAGTAAAATATTAGCATTTTCCTCTGGAGTCTTGTGCAAATAGCAGGCTTGTACTCTATCTCTTTTGCTCACCCAAGGATTTTGTACAGCACACATCACTGTAACTTCTAAGCTCAGATGTGAGGCTGTCAGATATTCAGCCAGTTATGGAACATGGAGAAAATGTATGGTGACTATAACCATTTGACATTCATGATACAAAAAATTTTAACTTTAAACTTCGCATTCAAGAAATGTTAAATGAGCAGAAAGGGCAGCAGTTTCCATTTCTGAAAAAATCCACCACATGTTCATATACATTGCAAAAAAATGTATATATATTGCTGTGTATACATATCACATTATTAAAATTCTGTTCTGGGTAGAATTTCTTACAGATTCCCCTTATTAATGAAGGAGGAGGTGCTTAAGGTTAATGTAAATGAGATTTAACAGAGAGAAGTGGAAAGAGAATGTCCCAGATGATAGCTGTATTTTAGAATAGACATATTCAGGAGAAAAGCACAAAATTTTATTCTATTCATCTGTTATTTTTCTCCCCGTTAATTGCTTTTTTCTTTAAACTTTACATTTCAAACTGCTGAAATAGTTTTTAATTTGTTAATAGCTATTATAAACAGCTGTGAAGAGTTTCAAAAAATGAAAATATTACAGCATTTGAATAAGGAACTTTTTTCTAACCTTCCAGCCTCAGAACCTCATCACCACATTGAAAAATGCTTTTTTCTGTAAAAACATTTATCTTCAAAAGACTATTTCATGCTTTGAAACAACATTCATTAATGTATAATTTATGGTATAACTCATGGTTTTAATTTAAAGCACAAAGAAGTAAGTTCAAATCAGGCAATGTGAATTTTAAGAAAAGGTCTTCTCTCATGGATGTGAGGACAAGTGGTTATATGTGTTTTTAAAGGTCTTGAACTTTAGAGTAGTCTGTGTTATACCTGCAATATAGTAAAAGGCCAAATCCACTCTAGTCTTGACAGATGCTATACCCAAACTCAGAATATAATAATCAGATCTCAAGCTCAGTGTTAGAGCTTATTTTGTGACCCTTAGTAAATAACCCAAGCCCAAATCTTGCAGAGGCATATGTTCGCATTTATGTTATCAGGTTATTGTCATGCCTTCATTGCTGACAAATCCTCCAGTGATTCCAAAAAGACCAAGATTTTACTTGTGGTGGTGGCTCATTGACTCCACCGAGGTGATTTTGTGTTAGGCATCACAGGCCTCTAGCTTGGTAGACCGCATCCCAAATTACTTTGAGCCCTAGTCCAGTATCTCTGATTTTGGGATAACAATGCTTTGTTTTCTTACCTGGCCAACAACCTATGATTTAAACTCTTTTAACAGTGAATTTTTGATTCATAGATTGAGGAAATAGTATTTTCCGCTTCCCATTCAAAGATGTCCACAAATCTCATTAAATCCTTTTCTTAAAGTACTTGTATCAAGACTAAGAGAACTGTATGTAGACAGTTGACCTTATCCCAAGAGCAATATTTAGAGCTGAAGTCTTACAGAGCCTCTTAAGTACCTTAATATTTCTCAGGACCTTCGCGTTGAGGTTGCACTGAGATCTGCAAAAGTCTTCATCTAGAACACACTCTTTTTCAGAATTTAGAAACTAGAATCGAGGAAGCTCTAGGTCAAGTCAGTAAGCAGAAAGTCAGTCTCAGGATACCACAGAACAAACCAGATCTAAGAAGCACTGTTAAGAGGGACTCATATGTATATGTACTTGTGAACAGGAGAGAAACCTCCAGTTCATCCATGTCAGTCTACCATTCCTGGGAGTCACTGACTCTCAACCTTTTTTTTCCTCCAGCTTTGGGTGCAAGCTGCTCTTGAGCAATGCCAGCAGTGAGATTTGATTTGTAACTGTACGCCTGAACCTTAGGCTAAATATAAATCAGCTCTAAACTCTGTTTCTCAGGCTCTTTGTTGTGTTTTGTTTTGCTTTTTTGAAAAGCTAAAAATAATAATAATGGAATGAGTTATGGCATTGGGGGATAAAACATTTTCTTTATTACTGGTGCCACCTCTATTTGTGCCAAAAGTTTTTGTATTTTTAAATATTTTGTGCTGCCTTTGTATAGACATACTATGTTATCCTTTGCTATTAGAAACAATATAATGATATTCTGATCTTCTATGAAAAAAGAAAAAAGAAGTATGGAGGCAGATATATATTTAAAAACTGAAAATGGAATATATACAAATACACCCTCATACATACTCACTTAAGGCTTCTGTAAAACCTGGCACTGTTCCACTGAGGGTTTTAAATGAAGGAAATATAGGATGGTTTTCTTCCTTAGTTTGCCTTAGTGTCTACTGATTGGATTTTCAAGATGGCTGTTTGGAATAACACCCAGTGCAAGGGGTACATGCCCTTACTAGTAAAAAAAAATGAACAAATTCAGAGCTTTGTATAAGGCTTCATAAGGTCTGCTCGCTGCATTAGACAACACAATGTTTTCAGGATGTCAGATTAGCTCCGCTCCGCTCCAGTCAAGTGCATCTGTGCCTCCACTTTCTGGCACCCTGCCACAGCTGGCTTACTTTTCATTCATCACATTCTCCATCGCACTGGTCTGACTAGGCAACTGCTCTTCATTTCTGCCTAAATCTCTTTATCTCAGAACTGGGTTCCTTTCAACAGGTTTATCTTGGTGAAAAGGGCCCTGCAATGCAAAAACAATGCCATTTATCAGCCTGTGCAAGGAGACTGCTGGAAAATGATAAATTCCCCATGTGCTGGTCTAGTTTATCACCAGTTTATTTTAAATTTACCTTGTACTTAACTCTGTGCACTTGGGTGACAAGCACAGTTCAATGTGCTTGCTACCCTCATTCTCTTTAACCCCTTCAAGATATTGAAGATTACAACTGCATTTATTGTCTTGTCTTTCATGAGGCATTGTTGCCTAATAAGTAAATCCTATTCTTAGAGAGGCAAGCATTTTTGACATATTACCACAAGCAGGGACTTCTCTACAGTTCATAGCTTTCAGAGGCAAAGTTTCAGAACCGTTAAATAAAATATTGTGGATTCAGTTCAGCACTTTTCTAATAAAGCGTCATCCAAGTGAGAAAAACAGGTACATTATCTTGTGTGGTTTTTGGATATCTAGATGTTCTGATATTAAGAAAAATCTTGTCACCTATTAATGTTTCTCTGAAAGAATTAGCACAGATGTTACTCTGCGTTGCTTTTCGAAGTTTTTAAAATTAACTCTGCACTTATCCTATAGAATAACACCCAGTTTTAGTGAATAACAGATTTGTTTAGATCACCCTGCCATCTATCAAAAATAAAAGTTATGTTTTAGTGCAACAGAGATCTGTTGAGATAAAGGAATGTGTAACTGTTCAATGGTTTGAAACTTTTAATTATAAACTAAGGAAGGACGATGAAAAATGTTTCTCGGATCTTTCTGTTCTTTTGAATATCAGGCACAGCCACAGGTGCTTACATAACTGCTTGTACCTAACACTAGATTTATTCTTTAGAAAAAAGAGCAAAGTCTCTGTGCTGCTCTCAGTATTCTCAAAGTTTTGATTTTTTAAGAAAATAAAAGGGAAAAAAAATCTTACAGTATTTCTCCCTGGTTTTCAGGGCAAACTGTGTAGAAAAGCTTCAAGGATCCAAGACAGACATATAAACGGTATGTTGCTGTGCAGTACTTTCCAGATTCAAAATACCCATAAGCTGAGATGGTAGATTGTTTTAACTCCCTTACAACATCTGAGGTTCAAACATTTTGAAGTCCCCACAGATGGCAGACAAATCCTCAAGAGAACAAGCAATCATTCATGATCATGATTCAGGGGTTGGCGATGGTTTGAGAAGGGTTGCTTTTTTCAAAGAAAGAAAAGAAACCTCCACACATTATTTATACTGTGGAAACAGAAAAGGAACAGAGAAGGAAAGAAAAAAAGAAAAAAGAGTTTAGAAATAAACTATCCAAAAAGAACTCATAAACACTATGACAATCGTGCCATCCCAGCAGTAGCTGGGATGGTAGGAAAACAGAGACATTTGAGCTAATATTAAGCTCTTTGGAACTAAAGAAAAATGATTGTTGCAAGTCAGTGTTGGCCCTATATGTGAAGCTAATACCAGTCGCTAGCTGGTTTATTTTTCATAGTTAAAATAATGTTGCTCTAGCACCAACTTTATGTGCTCAGTTATGGATGGGAAGTTACATACTTCTCAGTTACTGATGCCAAGTACAGAAGGCCACTGGGATAATTAGCAGTCACGCCAGTTCAAAACCAGTATAATTTTGAAATAGCCTATAGTGTTCCAGTCTCTTTGGCTGAAGTGCCTGTTTGGGTAGCACCAGACCCCAACTTTACCGTGCTCCTAACAGAGTCACAAGGAAGCTTGTCTGGGCCACAGCTCTTTCTGGAGTAGAAAAGTGCTTTTGTGTCTCACAGATACAAAATCAGAAGCATTTCTGCTAATCAGAACCAACGACCATCTTTGAAATCCTCTATCCTATGATAGAGTATTCCTTCTCTTCTCAGAAGCAGTAGCAATAGTCAGCCTCTGCTCCCTGAGGGAGATGAATGACAGTGGAGAAGCACTCAGCTGTGTTCAATCATACATGGTCTGTGTCAAAATGGCCAGAAGGCAAGTGAAAAAAATAGTCAGGATAAGGCTCCCTCGAGCACGTTACATGCCGTTAATACTGAAGATGTTGCTCTAGTCCTTATCCTTCCGGTCTACACGCACACACACCACACACACCCAATGGAATATATCTGCACCTAAGACTAACTTCTTACTTAAAAAAATGGCGTTGGGTGATTTTAATTAGTCAGGTGGTTTACATTTTTTCAGAGCAGTTTAGTAATCGATATTCTAACATTTTCAATAATTAAGTTTGCTAAGTAAAGGCAAAATAAAGCTTTGTCTTCATTAAAACTAAATGTTTCAACTTATCAACATAAATACTTTTGATAATTGTAAAAAAATGAAGATGACAAACTTTTAACAACTGCATTGAATTGGCAGCAACATTTTTCCAGCCAAAAGCTAAGTCCTACATGAAAAAAATCCAAATGCATTACTAATTTACATCTTCAACATTTGCTGATACTATTTTATTAATGCTACACTGTTTTATTTAGAGGTTTGTGCCTGTGTGATTTTTTTTTGGGGGGGGGGGATTCTAGATACTTTCAAAAATAATGTAGAGGTAAGCAAATCAAATGAAATAAATCTGATACAAGTTTTAAGTAAGTTTCATTATTATTATTTATGCTGTGCATGGCATGAGAATGGTCATTGGGAAGCATTGCATTTGGCATTAGATGCATTCAGTTTAAAAGATTCCGTGTTACAGTTTATTAAGAGTGTAGACATAGTCCCATTTTGTGTGGAAAAAATATGTTCTTTCAACATGCTCTGGGCAACCAATATTTCATCTTTGTCTGTCTCTGACCTTGTCTAAACAGATTTCTTCCTCACACTGGCAAATTATTAACTAGTACTTGTAATACCTAATCAATGCTTTGAGAAGGGGTGAATACAGCAATTTGTTTTACTAGCAGTTTCTGAGCATAGCATTGGAAGAAGTCATGGTGGATATAAATGACTACTTCCATAGAAAAATTAAGTTTTAGCATCCTTATGTATGGTGAGAACAGTGAAATATGTTTTCCTGTTACAATAAAGAGTTTGCTTGGTTATTTGTTTCTGGTGAGCAGCAGAAATGCTTATAGTACCAATATTATTCATGTGCTGACGGCTGTGAACTTCAAACCTAAACCTTTGGCACCTGTAGTTAAGATGACTATCTATAGATTTAAGTATAGATTATGTCAAATTGTTATAGAATTTGCACATTCTTTATGTCCCTCTACTTAATCTGTCTGCATTTTTGGAGTTTTGACCAGAATATTAATTGTCTATGCATAGAGCCCTAAACCTCAGTCTACTTTTTTCCATTTTCCAGCTTTTAATACACCTTGAAAAGCAAGAATTTCTATTGATTTAATAAAGCTGTGGTGGCTGAGACATAGCTTGTGCCAATTTTCCTACTGCATGGAGCTAAGTGAGTTATTTAAGGTCAAGTTCATAAAAAGCAATTCACCCAGAATATGATTAGGTAACATTTGGCTACTTAGGCCTCAAATTGCATTCTGAAAAACCTCTGTTGACCTGATGTTTGGAGATAACTAAATTCCATAAGTATCTCCATATTTGGCCGCAATATCTTTAGAGAGTGTAAACATGCTAAAACTTTCCCTAGGTAATGAAAAGCCTATTCATGGACCCTTCTGGAAGAGCCAAGCTAAATCCAGGGCATTTTTGTCCCTAAATTTCCACTTCAATCAGCGTGAATATACAAAGTCGAGGAGGCATTTAGAGCCTAAGTGATTAGGTGTTACCATGAGCTCAGGCTCAGCCTGCGTTAGGCTGGGGATGTCCTGCTGGATATTCCTGAGGACTCTGATCTGGTAGCTGCTTCCACAGGCAGCCTTCACACGCACAATGAAATAATTAACAAAAGGCAATGGAAACTCCTGCTTTCTTTACAGAGAGAGCTAAGGTGGGTTTGGGGCTCCCTTTCTCCCGCACTTCGTATCTGGGCAATACCCAGACAAGCTTAACCCATCAAGTCACCTACCTAGAGCTTATTCAGATTGCTCTTTTAAAGTTGTAGATTCAGCTGATTCTGCTAAACCTGCAAATAAATAAAAAATTCCACTGCTGTGGAAACACTAGCTTCCTGTTATCAAGTCCTATCACTAGCAATCACAGATTCTCAGACAATAGCTTAGTTCAGATGGAGTCACAGAAAACTTGCTACCACACAGTGCTGGCTAGAGAGCATCTTCAAAAACATGGGTGCGTATTTTTTTTTTACAGTTTCAATTAAATTCAGATTCTTCTTCTCTTTGTAAAAAAGCAGCTTATAGCATGGGTTGAAATACTGGCTTTTGTATCCAGGAGCAAGCAGCACAGCACCAGTGGAAATCTCACATTGATTTCTATTTGGAGGATTTCAAAGTTTGCATTGTTCCTGAAATGTTATCAATATTATTTTAATTCTGTGTGTGTTATTGAAGAAATGAGAGTTTTAAGGAATTTATAGCAGAAAAGTGGAGGGTGGAGTGAAGGGGAGACAGCAGAAATCAGTATCTTCAAATAACAGGGAAGTGCTTTTAATAGTTCTACCATTACTTGGCAAGACAGGAGGAGAGTTACCTGATGCCCATACTGAGTCACCAAAGAATGATGAGTGCTAACATGGAACTCAGATATTGCATTTATTTAACCTTGATTTACAAGGGCTATGCAGATTTAGATAAGACACTTTCGTGACAGGTTATTTACTGGCTGGTTCCAGTTGTTTGAGTATCTGGTGAGAGAGTCCAGTATATCAAAATGCCAATGGGCAACACAAATTAATTTATTTCCTGTCTTAGAGCAAGCATGTGCATAGAATACCAACCGGGGCATTACAGAACCACTCTTAAAAATACCTGTGCTCTTTAAACTTGTGGGGGGAAAAAAAAAAAGATTGCTTCCGTACCCAGCAAACAGGGTTAAAACTGTACGCATCTCTTTGGTTTAATTTTTGCAAGATATTTTCTTTTTATAATTAAAAAAAGTTTTCATCCAGATGAAATAAAACCTGCCTCTGTATTACTGCAATATGCTGGCTGGATTAATAAATAAACTTAATCATGTTTATTGTTGATACAGCACTCATGGTTTCATTGAACTAAACACATCACAGAAATATCTGCTGCTCATTGCTTGGAAATATTACTTTTCAGAGAACGTCTGCTTCCCTGTCCCCCAGGCTAGTAAACTACCAGAAATAAGTCATAAAATCATCCATTTCAAAATGCTTTATTTGGGATAAAATAAATAATTGCTATTGTAAAGCAATAGTCAAGATTCGCTATCATTCTTTTGCTGCAAGCCATTATTTCTGTGTTATTCCCGATTTATGAAGAGGCAACCGCCCTAACTCTGGAAGCAAAAAGAAACAAGCTGAAAATCATTAAACAATTTTCTAGTGGTCTTTGAGGAGCTAAAATACAAATTAGCTTTCTGCACTAACATGTGAGTTATATGGAAATTAATTTGAACTGCATTATTTTGATGTAATATGTCTAATTTTAACTTAGAAGAAATAGCCTTGGTTGTTATGTTCAATGTAGCATTGCTGTGGGCTCTGGGTTTGGATGTTGTTCCTCTCTCAGAAGGTTTCACACTGTAGAAGGTTTCACAGTGATCAACTGTCTTGCTGCTGTCATATTTCTATAAACCAGAACATTGAAAGTAGCTATTACTTATTCTCTAGCCCTTGTCCTTTTTCACTGCTGATTTCCCAAGCTCTGACATTCATTTCTTTTCTATGTGCTCTTAAGATGAGAGCCTGTCAGAAGCACTGGAGAAGGGGAACATGTCGAAAGAAATTAATGAAGCAGAAGAAAAAGATTTATCTTGTGTGCAAAGCCTGGAAATGTTCTTATGGATCATGTACCAATTTAAATAAGAAGAGAAAAAGTAGCAGAAAACTAGCATGAAGTTCCTGTTAAGGAACTGTGTTAGGGAAGAAAAAGCTGATTGGAAGTTGGTTTTTAGGTTTAGATTTTTTTTTTTTTTTTTTTGGTATGTTTGTGTCTTTGATGCCTATGTGGTGTAAGATGTGGTTAACTTTGTCAAATCATTTGAATATTTCCAAATATTTCCAAAACTAAAAAACTTGCAGTTGAAACACACTAAAGCCATGGTGAGTTTTAATGTCCTCTTCTTTCCTCCTGTTGTCCAACAGATCAGTGACTTTCTGATTTTAATAAGAGACTTTAAGGTGATTATAGAGTGTTAGGAACTGTTACGTGTCAAATGGAACAGATGTTCTTTTAGCCTTTCTTATTTAAATGAATTAAATGTGTGATTGCAGGGAAATTGTGTGGATGATCCAGATAGCCTTTTCCATTCCTATTTTAAATTTTTTATTATTATTTATTTTCTTCTTTTTTTAAAATTATTTAGCTAGAGCCATGCTCCAAATACAATATTCAAGGATACGCAAGGATATTCAATTCAAAGCATGGCATTCCTTGTTCTGAGTAAACTAGTAGCTCCAGATGCACATCCAGGGTTAATCACTTCTGATAGGAGCTATATATGCATAGGCTAGTACATGCTATAGTGGAATGTGTGTACTGATTTTGCCTTGTAGCTATCTAGGTTTGACAGACACAGTCTAAACCATGTGTCCTGTGTGCTACAGTGATACACTGTCAAACTCTCTTTTAATGACCTTTTCTTATCATGCCCATGATATCCCATGGTCTTCTGCTTTTTTTTTTTCCTTTGTATTTACTCACTTTGCTGTCCATGCTAAATCTGATGGGGATTCACATCACATAACATATGAACAAGCATTTGTTAAATTTTAAATTTGTTACATTTGTTAAAATGTTAAATTTGTTAAATTTTAGCATTTTTTTTAAAAAAAGAAAACTGTTTCTATGTGTGGCCAACCATGAAACTGAGTAATTTTCAAAAGAAATCAAATCAGTCACTGATCTTTGACAAAGTTTTCCAAGGCTTCTAAATCAGAAATCCCAAATAGCTGTAATGCCTTTTGTATAATATGAATGTTTGGATCATCCTTTTTCCCCTAAAAAACTATTTATCCTCTATGTAATATTTCATTTGCAACTAGTGATTTAATTTTGTTTCATGCTTTTCTTCTCAGTGCTTTCATTCCAATTCTGACTGATATGGCATTCCCTTCTTATTGCAGTATCTTATCAGCAAGCACATGAGAAAGCGTATTAGTAGTATATAGAAAAGAGGGTGGAAAAAAAAAGTAAACCACACCCCTCAAGAAGTTGCTTTCAATTTATGTAAATATACTGTTAATAAAAAATATTTAAACAAAGTATAAAAGGAGATGCACGTATGTATTTGTCTGCCATTTTACTGCTCAGTTTCATTTGAGTTCATGCCCTTTTATATTCCAGGCTAGAAATATCTTTTAAAAGCTTTGTGTGTGTGTGTGTGTGTGTGTGTGTGTGTGTGTGTGCGTGTGCTGGGACATGTATTTATAGAAAACAGCATTTTTTTTCCAAGAATATTTAGAAATAGTCAAATGGGTTAAAGAACTGACCTAAACATGACCATCTGCTATCAATAGTAACAGCTGTCTCTGATGATATTTAAAGTTGTTCATTTCGGTGATTGCACTGATTTTCATAACAGTCAGGAGATCCATGTAGCACTGTTGTATCTATATAAATAAATATAAAATTAATTTCCTAATCATTTTGATTCTTTTCAATGTGTCAGAAGATCCTGAAGGAACTCAGATCACCACCTATTTGAAAGAGTGGTGAAGAATGTCAGTAAATCTTGCAGCTTCTTTAGTTTAATATGCAATGAAGTGCTATATCTAAACCACACTACTGTGTGTAAGTCAATAGTTAGATTTTATTTGGTGATGTAATGAAAATCATGAGGTGGGCATCTTTGTTTCCTATTATCTCCGGGTATACTTGTGAGATGTCTTATTAAAAAGCCAATATATCTGTCATGGTGGGAGTTTGGTTGAACTGCATGAATTAGCAGACAACATTTGATTAGGCATGTCATTATAGAAGGAGACATTTCTGGACCAGGAGGTGACTTAGTCTGGTTTATTGAGTTTATTGGAAACGTTGGGTGACATAATCCATGTTTCAGAGAACAAATTACTTTTGCTGTGTGATTGCTTAAAATTACACTTCAATTAGTATACTCAGGTTAGTGTGAGTAAAAGATATCACATGCTCTGTGTGTTTATGCATGTTCGTGTGCACATGTACAGAAGAAAGTTTTAGAAGATCAGAAGTCATGCATGCCCTAGTTGAAATAGGCAAAAGAAACAGAAAACTAAAGTCCTTAAAAATGAGATTTTAAGCACTCCGTGCAATAAAACTTCAGTGGGACTGCAGTTGCCTGAAACCTTACAAAATTTAGTTGAGATTTTCAGTTATCTAGAGATGGAGGTTTATCCTGGGATCAGTTCTTAGTTCTAAAGCAAGATTGGTTGGTCAGATCCTCATTATAGATATGCTCAAATTCAGACTAGTTAGAAAAATGGAGGTTTGAATACAACGTTTAAAACAGTATTTTTTAATCATGTTTTCCTTTCATTCATTGTCATTATTTTGTGTTTGTTTACATTTTTAATCCTAAAAGAATAAAAAGAGAAAGACAGAAAACACTCTTGCCTTTGTGTAGAATACATTCAATCTTGGTAACGAGCCAAAATTTAACTACAATGAAAAGACAAAGCCCTCAGCGGAGGCGCTACAGTAGAGCAAGAAGTCTCTTATCCCCAAGGGATTTTCAGGTTTAGCACATTCATACTAAAAACTAAGCAGGCGGTTCTTGTCTGTTGCTGATAGAACAGCTATTTCCAAGATCCTATGGAATTGTCCAGCGTCTTAGGTCTGATGCTTCTTAAGCTAAGTCAGCTTAAAAATCCCATAGATAGAACTGAAAAACAATAGCACAATGCTATAGATATAGAATATCTTTTCTTTAAAAGATTGACCACATAGGTTGCTGTTTAATTCTAAACAAAACTGTTTCCTGAGAGCCATCCAGTCACCTATTAATGATAAGTTTTAAAGTCCTATTCCTTCACTGTTCTGTGATTTTTTTTCCTTTGGGAAAGGAAAACTTTCCCATACTTCATACTTTTCACATACTTCAAGCTTCTGCAAAATCTACTCTCTTTAATGGCTGTGAAAAAGTTGTACCTTGAGCTTATATTATCTAGAAATTAGATGAGGAACTGCTTTTTTCAAGCTATTTCCAAAAACTTTCATTGCTATCTTTGACTTTGGAAGGCCTTTTGAGAAAGACCGTGTTCATGCTACTTTCCTTGTGAAGCCAGAGCAGTGCAGACCTCACCCACCCTCTTCTCCAGCAAGTTAATGCAGCACTATCCCTCCCCAGGCCATCTCCATTCACCATCTGGTTCTGGCCTCAGCTCTTTGTGAAAGGAAAAGATAAAGCTGTGAGAAAATTCAAGATCAAAACAAAAAAGTCTATGCAATAAGATCAAAACCTAAAAATGTTCATGTGTAGCCTGGAAGTGTCTACCAGGTTTTCCATCAGATTTTTCGCAGTAAAAAATTGGAAGGAGTGAAAATGTTCTTTTCCTCCCTGAAACTGATGTATATATTTTACATCACTAGTGGGTAAGATAATACATCATTAAGACCAGGAGTATAGATTATGGGGGAGGTAAGACATGAATGTACCTCTGCAAAACACTTACATGGCACTACTTTGGCAACTAAAACACATTTCACAGGAAGGAAGGCAAGATCATAGTTATCTGTTGGGAGGAAATTTAAAAAGCAGAGGTACATGAAGTAACAAAATATGCAACAAGAATTAGGCTAGAGTGAATAAGAAAGACAGCAGCATCACTGTTTATAAGAATTCATTAGGCTACATTGGTAAAAAACATCTATTTTTAGTGTTACAGACTGAGACCACAAACAAAGCCAACTCAGACTCCGGCTGAACTTGTTTATTTTATTGGATTACCCTGAAATATTTCTTCAAAGGGGTAGCAAATTTTAAGGTATGAACTATAAAATTATCTCATATAATGGGGTGAAGTTGAGGATATTAGTTTTTTGCTCTGTGTTTCTAATGCAAGTGCATTAAAAGTCCAGAAAAAAAAAAAAAAAAGAACCCACAAAAGGAATGGTGATAAATCCATATATACCCGAGAAAACTTTCTAAGCTCAATCATACATAATTATTTTAGTGAGACATTGGTGGGTTTCTGATCTTCAGTACATAATTTTTTTTTTTTTTTTTTTTTTTCCTGGAAGGGCTTATTTGTTCTCTCCTTGTATGGTGACATCTCCCTCTCAAGGTTGTGAACCCCCAGTGCCAGGTGCGTGGCAATCAAATGATAGATGATCTGTTAAATCTTCCTTGACTCTACCTGCAACACTCAGGACACAGATTTTTAGTTGGTTTGGGTAGCTGTTGTTGACCTTTATTGATACAGAAGAGCAAGCACAGCATATGGTATCAAAATGGCATTTCCTCCCTTTTTAGGGAATTGTTTTCTACAAGGGCTGTTCCATATATTTGAGACCAGTTTGCTTTTACCTCAGGTGCTTATAATCCATAAAATTTTTCAGAGCAAGCTCCATCTTAAAAGTATTTGGGTTCCTGGTGTTTTCTTTTTTTTCTTCTCCCACTTTTTATTATTTCAGACTCTCCATTTTCTGGCATGTAAAAACCTAGTCTCCACTTTAAATGTGTCTATGGTCACATTATGTCCATTTGGTTTTTGCATCAACATTTTGCACTACCTTTGGGAGGTCTTGTCCTTACTGATCTACTTTAGCATTCATTTTGCTGAGATAAAGAGGTCAAGCTCTTCTTCAAAGGTACCCAGTGCTGAGATGCCCAGACTATCCAGGGAAGTTTAGAGATACTGTGTGCAAAAAGCCTTATTAGGCTATAAGCAAAGCTATACTATGAGCACTTCCTTTCCTTCTGATTGAAGGAGTGAAACAATACTGATAACGTATTTGGCTTATGAACCAAACTTTTGAACTACCATGAAAAAGGCCATCTTTGTGGAATCTGTAACCAGAATGGAAGTAAGAAGACTCAGGAGAAAGAGGTCTGCTGAGTCTTTCAGCCCATTTTTCCAGCTGTTTTTAAGATTTCACACTGATTTTGGCATTTATCATCCAAATGTTCAGGTACTGCCTGAACTAAACGGTAGAGTCCGAGAGGCTTTTTGCTGTCATGCCAAAGACACATTTAAGGAATAATTGCTTCTGGGAAAGTGGAAAGTGTGCAGTGAAAGAGTATTTGTCCAAGTATCTACATGGAGAGTGTTTAGATCTTCTGGAGCAACTTCACTGCTGACAATTTCTTCTATCCTAGCAGGCTAAAATTTCCTTCTCACCTCCCTAAACACCTAGTGCAGCCTTTCTATCTTTCTCAGAAACTGCACTGCTGCTTCCTAGTCTCTGATAACCCTGGCACTATGGGTGTTGAACTGTGAGCGACTGAAAAGATGCTGGGCCTGAAGTAGTATTTACCCTAGGTATTCACAATTGAGATGGCACTGAATGGAGAGACTGAGACCCAGATGTTAAATGCTGAGGTTCTAGATTGGATCTCAGGTGAGATGTCTATTCAATGTAAAGCTACTAAGATGGCAATGAAACCAGAGGGTACGTGTGTGCTATTGGGAACGGAGTGTTTTGGATTTGGGATGACAGTGGAAAGATAATGCAGTGAAATTCCAAAGGGGAATGAGTAGGAGCTACTAGTCAATAGGTTGGTATAGGAGTTGAACAGTGCTTTATGATGATACACTATTGCCTGGCTTGCTGTTCTTCAACCTTTTGAATTTCATTTCTTTTAAATAACAAAATAAAAATACAGGCTGTTGTATACAAGTTTGTTGGACAGGCTTTATCAAAAGTGTGCACTGGGCAGAGCCATGCTTGCACCTCTGTCACTGCTGCATAATTTTCTTCCAACTCTGGAGAAGAAGCATGAGAAGGGGATGGGGTCAGAACAGTGCTCACTGAGCCTTGAACCCAGCCCACCTCACATCTGAAGTGTGTTGTCATTTGCTGAAAACTGCTGGACTTTACAGTGCACTAAGATGTAGCAGTAAAAAGATCTTCAGCCTCCTGCACTGTTGTAAGACAAAGGGTTAAAAGAAAACTTTTCATTCCCTTGTACAGTGGAGAGAAGAGACTGTGAGGGACAAAGCTGCCCCATGTGATCCATAGTACAAGGGCTGAGCATTTGGAGAGGGTATCTTCTGCTTTCCAGGGAACAATCATCTGGAGGGAGAAAACTCCCTGTTGTGCTCTTCATCTTCTTCCTCTTCATCAGTGAGATGAGATTTTATAAAACATGAAGATGGTCAATCTAGAGCTCGTGTTCCTAGTGCAATCCATCTGGCTGTAACTTTTCACTAGCGGTCCCCTTACCTGGGACAATTCAGGAGTAAGGAGGTTCCCAGTGAACTTCTCATGTGTTGGAGCCATTCCACACGTGTGCAATCGATTGATTATGTGTGTGCATCCTATCTGGCAGCCTGGATAGTATTGCAGCTTTGTGCCCTACTGCGTGATCTTAGCATGGTCCCATGTGCCTATGCCTATGTCAGCATTCTGAAGTTCATGCCTGCCACCTCCTCTGACCAGCTGAGTTCCTGAAGATGCTACAAGAAACTCTAAGAAGACAGATTAAATATACAGCCTCATGGATATTTCAGAGCACACTTCAGAGTCTGATCTAGCAAATTAATTCAGAACTTTAACCAAAAGGCACATCACTCTTAATGACAAAACTGATTAAGAGCTAGATCCAATGAGGTGTATAGTTTCCCCGTGAGATTCTGTAGTGAGTGGGAATTGAGAGCCCAGAAGAGCATTTCAGTGTCGTATCTTAAAAACTCCAAAGATTTTGTAAGTCCTTTGAAGACTTTATCACAATGTTAAAAGAGAGGTAGTGGGGAGTAATGGAGGTAGGGGAGTAATCTCTCTATGCTCTTTTGACGTTACTTACCTTATGGATTTTGTGCTTTGCTCTAGTAGGTTCATGCTGAGCAAACACAGAAAGCAAAGGTCTCGGATGTTCATATGAATTATTGGCCAATTCTCTGAAACACATTTAACATTTTGCTTAACTTTATCAGGCCTGCTCCAACTCACAACAATGCCGATTAGTCCTGAAGCGAGAAACTTGTTAACAGCACAGGGACAACAACTTAAAGGGATCTGTCGCGCTGCAACATAACTTCAATGATACTATTGTTAGTGGGGTTTGGAAAATGTTTATATAGAGATAGCAGAAGTTTATATTGTGCAGAACTGCCAGCTGTGGTGAAATGGGACTTAGCTATAAAAAAGGCGAGCAAACTAAGCCACATAAAAAGACATCTGGCGTTCAAGTCAGAGCTTTCTAAAATTAGAACAGCAATGTATAGTGAAATGCCAATAAAAGAAAGCATTCTTTGCTTTCGATTTATAATGTATCATATGTTTTGTTCACATTGTACTTAAATTACAAGCCCCTGACAGATAATTTAAGAACCTGAACAGCGTATCCTGGGCTTTTAATCTGACACACACACAGTGGAACAGAATTTATTTTTCTTATAGATGTTGCCTCATCATGTTCATGATGTCTGAGGCACAGAAATGAGAAGTTGTCTGGATAGCACCTATCTGAAAGAGAAAAATATGTTATATTTCACAATGCTGCAGTCAGCAAATCCAGCTGACATTTATCCTATCAGATTAGGTTCATCATGCTTAGCTTTATTCCCTTGAATAACAAATACTTTTATAAAAATGTAGTATTCAGAAAAGTGTTAATGTGTCTTGATCAAAAGTGCAAAAAAGAGCATTGAAAAGTTCAATGCTTTTGATTGTGTCTTGGAGAGAAAATACAGAATATACTTATGCTCTCCAGGAACACTTGCTACTTATTTCCTACAGTATTGGTAAATTCTAATTATCTTTCTGTCTGGAATAGATATGAAATCTATAGTGGCAATGAAATGATTTCCACAGATTTTCATGGGCATTAGATCAGTGCCTCCTATCTGACATTTTAGCAGTCCAAGTTTTCTTCTCCCTGTGGTACTTGCTTTATGTCCTGCTTGATATTCTATAATATCTTCCACGTGAGGTGGATAATTTTGTACCTTTAAATGACAAGAATATACCATTGGATGATGTCAGTTAAATCAGGTCCTTTCATTCTTTGAAATAAATTTGTAACCTTTATAATCTGAGCTTCAAGGTAATGCCTCTCTCATTGATCACTATTTTAAGAACAAGTTTTCATGCAATAAAGCACTACAAATATCAGGATGATGACAGGAATATAAAAATAATGGCACAATGCCAAAATGTGGGAAAACAGCAGTGAAGGAATCATTAAGAGATGGAGGGTTCTTTTGCTATTATTTGTACTTGCATATTGCTTTGGTTTGTTAATTTAGTTTTTCTGGAAGACCACAACAGATTTATGATTCAGTCCTGAAAGGAGACACTCCATAGTTGTTATTCCAGGTATTCCTCCTCAAAGTCCAAAAACCTTAAGGCTAATTTTAATGATGCATTTCCAGCAAGGACTGCATAGCTGCAATTGAAGGCATGGAGGTTGATTCCATATAAATTATTTTTTCTATATGTGTAAGCTATAGGAAGTTAAGGGAACAGGTGTCAAGAGTAACTCCAGATATGTAAGTTTAAATTTTACAGTTATTTTACATTGCGACTGGCAGATTAACGTATAAATAGCATCATTACCAGATTTCCTTGATTTAATCTAATTTCTTTATTTTTCTCTATTTCTCCTTGCTCCAAATTCCTGCTCCAGATCCAGTGAGGTTGAAACATCATGAATAAATCACAGATATTGCCCCCTAGAGTGAAATATTTATCTGAATTTCTATAGGCCAGCTACAGTGCACTCAGGGATAAATCTTAAAAGTTAGGTATGATTTCTTACTACTAAGTAATATAGTTGCTCTAAAAATTAGTTTCTAAGATATCAGACTGGGATCTGAACAAGAACTGTATCCATAAATGTATTCTACCTGTTTTTCACATATAAGTATATATACAAATATGACATGAACATTTTTTTTTCATTTTAAATCAGTGCAGAAGGAGGAAACAGTTAATGATATTGTTTTCTAATATGTTTATGTGCCCTTATTGCATTTAAAATGTAAGCAGGCAGAGCCTCAGAACATATTGGCAGCAAGATCATTCACTGCACAGTAGTTATGGAGGCATTATAGACACAAATACGCAGGGTTTTTTTTAATATCAACTTGTTTATTAATTTTTTTAAGTATATCATGGAGATCCGCTCCTCTGAGATTGTTCTTCTCCAATTTTTGTCCTTGTGTATCCTACAGAGACATTCCAGACCAGTATTTTCCATCAGAGGCACCTGGTTATGTGTTGTTTGTATACCTGTACCTACATCTTATGGTATTTCAGCATTTGCATCTTGGAAAGTCATCAGTGTATAAGCTGAAGTATAATTCTGGGCTATAAGTGTTTGAAAGTTTTTACACACTGCAGAACTTAGACAACCCTGTACATGCTAATATGGGAACAGTTTTCAACTTAAAATTGATTCTATTTCCCTGCTGTGCTAATACCAAGTGACCATACATAGTTTCCACTTGAGACTGTAATTTTTGAATGACCACCACACAGACAGAAACATGGAGAAAAAAACATTGTTTTGCCTGAACTTCAACATTCAGATGTATTTAACTTCTCCAATTTTCCTTTTATTCTCTTATAGCATTTTCCAACATGTTTTTACTACTATAAAGCAGAATCTTTTCTGAGCCTTTAGCGAGATGGATTCATTTATCTTGTTGAGACAAGATTCTTCCTTGGACTTAAGCAGACAAATAAATGAAAGAAAATATCTTTTATATACACAACTGCTACCCTGTAGGCTTCCTCAGTTCTCTAAACACCTAATTAAGACTTCTCTTTTTTAAATTTATATAGCATCTTCCATTCAGATATCGAAACATTTGACATATATTAATGAAGCTTCACAAGATTCCTGTGAGATCCTGTGTGGTGCTGATGCACGCATTTTGCACAAGGGTACAATGCAGCTCAGAAAGGTTAATTGTCTTGCCCAAGGACATAAAGCAGGTTTAATTTCATGATGCAGAAGAGAATCTGGGAATATTGGTTCTTAGTCACCCAGCCCCTATAGGTTCGCCTGTAGAGTAATTGCAAGAACATCTTTGGCACAGGTGGAAAGCCTATGAATAAATAGCCAGTGTTTTCTGTTACTTATTACCCACTCCCTTAATTTTTTTATCATGCTTAGCTCTGCTGGATCCAATGTAAAGAGAGCTTACATAATATTATTTGTGTGCAAAATTCTATATGCTTCCACAGCCCTGTACTTTCTTCTATTCACCTAGCTTTTAGGGAGAGTAAATCAGTGATCTTTCATGGAATATTTGTAAGAGTATCAGTAGCTACTCTAGTTGAAACAGAGCAGAAAGGGAAAAAGAAAAAAGAAAAAAAAAAGGATTGTATACCATCCACTAGTGAGACTTTTCTGTAGCAAAGCAACAAATAACGTCACAGCATCTTATCTATCAATCAGGGTTTCTCTTGAAGTTCCTTATATGAATACGTATACTACTTTTCCTTGTGGCTGATTTTCTGAATTATAAATTACACAGTACAGTAGAAGCCCTTAAAAATTACAAATACACAAGAATGTTAACAGAGCCAAACTTTCAAGATGATGTTGCTCTCTGATCCTGGCTATCTATGCACAAACACAAAAACTAACCGTGATGAATGCTGTGGGAAAAAAAGCTGGATTATATACGCTGTTAAGTCAAAGTCGTATTTCTAGATGATGATTTGGTAAAAAAAAAGAAGAGGAGAATTTATTTTCCAGTGCTAAACAATGAAGAGAAATATAATATTTTACTTCCTGGGGTCAGTCAAGCTGCAAAGAACAATGGTTTTCAAAGAGGAAATAAATGAAGAGATTAGAAAAGCAATAACTACATTGTGTCAGCTGTCGCAGCTTTTTCATAGGACCCACATCAGTTTAAGTACAACAGGAAAATGATGCTATAGAATTACCTCTCAGACTTTTCAGATTTGCACACGAAATCACAAGTCTTTCCATTGAAATCAGCTGCAGTTGATTACAATGCAAATAGACTGATTTTATCTTATCCTTCATCTTGTGTTCTCAATCACCATTTTATGGATGACAATAAGTCACTTAAATTAAGCCCTGGGAAGGTGGTAAAAAATTATTTCTAAGTTTCGTGGTTAACTAAGTATAAAAACATGCCTGTAACATAAAACATACCTGGCTTTCTACTTCTATGCCACCTCTGTGACTTGGAGGGAAGAGAGGATCCAGTTTTCCTTCTACCTTCCTCTAAGGTGTCTTTTAAAAATTGTCAACAATAATACTATTAATGAAAGGGGTTTTTTTTCTTTAAGATGTGGATCTTCTTAAGGTAGAGGTTCATTTATAGCACATAATTTAAGAACTACTTTCATCCTGTTTTAAGTGTTATCTGGGGAATTAAAACTTTTGTTTATTAAAATAGGCTTATAGTTAGATCAAGAGGTTTGATTTAGCTTGTAATAAAATTAGGGATTCGGATTTGTTTTCTCTTTGTCACTATATATGTCTTTCAAGAAAAATAGTGAAGCACTTCAATGAATTAACACAGACTCGAGAGGCCAAGTTTTCATGAACACACGTAAAAAGTTGGGTTCCTAGTCTGCACAAGACAAGTGGATAAAGAGGTCAAATATACCAAGCTCTTACAGCTTCTGTTATTTTTACTGTTGTCCTTGGGGGTTTAGCATTTCTGAGTAGCAAGCTGTTTATGGTGAATTACTGAGATAGCCTAAGCGTAAATGTACAATGGTGTGCACAACACTGAATAAGCTCAGGCTACGAATGACAATATGATTTCCACTACAGATATTGGTGAGAGCCGAGTTTCACCAATGCTTAAGAAAATCATTCCATTGGAAACACAATGTTAAGATCCAAGTTTGCAGCTGTTGGCCTGTCATCATGATCTATTTGCAGTATCTTCAGCATTTAATAATAACTATAACGCATGTCTTAAAAATTCCCTGCAACTTTATGCTGGAAATTTAGTTGAACAAATGCAAGTAAGCACAAATGAGCATTTGACCTGACATATGGAATTTTTTGCTGCTGTTCAAATGATATAAGTAAATACTTATTAACTCAATTTGCTTCTGTTCAGCTAAATGGGATAAATAGCAATGTTTATTTTTTTTATTTTGCATATTATTACAGGTATATTTCTTGAATTGGCTTTCAAGCACAGTTATCGTGAGAATGAGATGTTTTAAGGTATATAAAATATGGAAAGTAAATTTTGCCTCTAAAGGTTTACACCATCATTTTTTTATCTCTGATCTTAATACAGGTTCGATCTGGCATCCTGGCTTCTGAACACCAGAATTTTACAAATATGTAGTTTATGAAATTATAAATGAGTAATTGTTTAGAGGTGTTTCATTGTAAAATATGTGGTGCTACAGCATTATCACACATCCTTTACTTTATTATGTCTGAATAACTGCTAAAATTGTGTATTATTTTTTACAAAGCTGTGCAGCCAGCCAGTTCTTTTATATTCATTGACTGGTAACACTATGTCTTTTGATCCTGTGCATCACTCATGCAATTTTGTGCCACGTAATAGCTACTGTTAATGGCCTAGTAACTATCAATTCCTGTTTAATAAATCACGGATCCAACATTCTCTTGGAATATAGCCTGCTTGTATTTGTAAAATGATCTGTCTGTTAGTGGTTCACTTGTTCTGCAATGTGTCTCATCCATCTATGCTCTTTTGGATAGCTTAACGCACTAAAACGCTGCTCATATTAGTGCCAAAAGTAATATGTCCTCTCTGGATTAGAAATAATTTCACAAAGGGTCAAAATATGCAGGGAACTCATTTACAGTGGACCACGTGAGACAGGCAAACTGCCAGCAGTGGGGAATGATCAGAGGACATTCAAAGGCAGCTAGGTTTCATATGGGCATTATGGAGACAAAGATGTGTGAAAATGCTGCTAATTCCTTGTACACTCCATATGAGGAGAAAGAAATAGAATAAGTTTCTTTAATGCTCCCCCTCTATAACCTTCACAGTCTGTTTACAGGCAGCAAAAGAGTTGATCCTCAGAAGTAAAGAGGGGAACTGTGAATTGCAAATTTACCTCATGAATTGAATGCTATAAAAGGCAATGTTTTTTTTTTTTTTTTTCTTAAACAGGTCCTTCACTTTACCAGTTCCTAATTGCACTCTCATTGAAAAAAAAAAAAAAACAGTTATTTAGTTAGAATTTTTAATAGAACAAGAGACCACAATTTCCATCTGCAGCATTTTAACTTCTGTTATAAAGATGTTCGTAACTTCTCTTCTGAAATTGTATTATGATTGTAAATTATTGAACCTTATTGTGAATATTTAGAGTAAAAAAATGCAACAATTTTGCTATTGGCTACCTGGGTCTAAATCTAAAATGGTTCTACTGTTCCCAGTAAAGTTACACTAGCTTGACAGTGCTACCAATAAGCAGTCTATAACTTCTTGTGCCGGTTCATATTCATGTCAAGCAACTATGATCATCACTATTTCAATTTCATTCACTTTCTGAAACACATTGATGACAATTGATGGAAACGGATGGTGGGAGACTCTCCCCCCAAAATTCATGGCCTTGATTTTCATTCATTTTATTTTCAGTGAGAAACATATGGTATTGTGTTCCACCAATGGTAATGCGATGCTACCCCAGTCAGAGCTCAGTAGGCCCTGGTTACTCACATTCACACACTTCTGCAAATTGGCGATTGCAGGAGCAAGACCTTAATTATGAAAGTATTATTTCTATAGCTGTAACGGAAGACAAGAATTCCACACTAAACTCTGTAACGGCTAAAACTACTGTATTTTCATGTGCCAATCAGTCTCTCAGATAATCCCCATTTGAAAATATGACTGCTTAAAACAAACCATCTTATAAGCACATTTCAAATAATCCACACAAAATCATAGGCAAAGGAAAGAGGAAGGGAGCACAGACAAGGGAACTAGTGGGAGGAAGAGCTCCTGGTAAACATTCCGTGGTATTCCATATACTCGGTATTGGTACCCAATTATAAAGCTGTTAATTCAGCTTTTCTGCAGATAACCCACAGAGCTTATGTATGAAAAAACAGTAATTTACAGAGACATCAGTTCAGGCCCCCATAATTTCAGAGGAACAATAACAGTTTGGTGATTATGTACTGTCAGTTAGCAGTGAGCTAGGAATTAAAACCTTCAGGAGCAACAAAATAATGCCTACAAAAAGATCATGATTGCCTGATTCTCAAATGAGTAATAATGGATGTCTGCCCTCACTGAAATTGAGTGTGAGTGCATATTTTACATGCATAATCTCAACCACAATCATAAAAAATTAATACAGACAGCTGTCACCTTCTTCACAAATGTCATTTGTACTGAAACTACATTTGAAATTATAAATACAGAACAAGTCTGCAAAAAGAATAGCGACATATTACTGGCTAATGTGATGCTACAATGATGGGCTATTATTATTTGTTTTATTTTGCATTTTCCAGGGACCAAGTAAAATTGATTTTTTTTTCTAAAACTAGATAGCTTTCATTTTTATTTCTTGAGTCATACAATATTTCTGTTTTATCTGAATGTCTTCTGTATTTTCCCTTTTCACTGAAAGAGTCCTTGAAAGTATGCAACAAGTTAAACTGAAAGAAAAAAAACTTTATTTTAGATTGTTCTTCTTACTTTCCTTATCAAAGGCTTTCAGTGGCTCACTCTATGAGTACAGGATTAATTTTAATAACAGGACTTAAGGTGAGTCTCAGGGAGTTTTGAATCCATTGTATTTAACATACAGTAAGTACCTTCTGAAAAAATTTTCAGAAATTTGCAATGTCTTACATCTGGTGGTTAGCAATCAGTTTCTCTGTAAGGATTATTATTTTCTCCTGAATGACAGGAAAAAAATCCCACAAAGCTTTTTTTTTTTTCTCTCACCCTTTATTTTCCTTAATTGTGACTGATATTTTTTCCTGATTTGAAAAGATTATGCTGTTCATTTCTTCCAGTAACTCACAAGTGAACACAATGTATTTTCAAAACGCAGATTAGATTTTGCTAACATTTCCACTGTAAGACAAAGCACCGTGGGAAAATCCTGTGTTCAGACACCTGGACTGTGACCTTACTGCAGAATCTTTTCTGTACCATTGAATTCTTTGCTGTTGAAAAATCCCACTGAAATCTTCCTTTGGTTGGGAACATAAAGGAAGAACAGAGAAGACTTTGAGGAAACAGGGGCAGCAGTTTAGATTTGCAGACTAATGCAGGCAGCAAAATGCTGACCGTAATAGAGATACCACGCTGCTCGAGTATCACAGCGCCAGAACCAGCCTGTCTCACTGGATGGCCAGGACTGTGCTGCATACTTGCATACTCCTGCATGGCTTTGCTCAGTCCCACTCTCCAGCTGCTGCCTTGGGCTGCACTCGTTCATCCCTCCCATAGTTTCACATCCTTGCAGACATCCTGCACCAAGACAGAGGACAGAAGTGGGAACAATCTCTGCATGAAGCTGGGCATGCTGAGAGAAGGGCCACGGCAGCAGGAAGAGTTCGGGTGGAGCAGCTTTTGTTGATTCAGAACCCTTGTCAGACGGGGAGACCTGATCTGCTGCTACTGAAAAAGAAACAAAATAATAATCCCAGACTACATTAGAAAAAGTGTTGCCAGAAGGTGGCAGGAAGTGATCCTTCTGCTCTGCTCAGCACTGGTGAGTCCACATCTGGAGTGTCCAGTTCTGGGCTCTCCGGTGCAAGAAAGACATGGACTTACTGCAGCAAGTCCAGAGAACGGCCACACAGATGACTAAGGGATTGCAGCATCTGTCATATGAGGAAAGGCTGAGAGAGCTGGGCCAGTTCAGCCTGGAAAAGAGAAGACTTAAGGGGGGATCTTATCAATGTGTATAAACACCTGGTGGCAGGGTGTCAAGAGGATGGGGCCAGAGTCTTTCCAGTGGTGCCCAGAGATAGGATGAGAGGCAATGGGCACAAACTGAAATATAAGAAATTCTTTTTAAACATAAGAAACAACTTTTTTTTTACTCTGAGTTTGGTAAACATTGGGCCATACTGCTCAGAAAGGTTGTGGAGTCTCCATCCTTGGAGATACTGAAAACCCGATGAGACATGGTCCTGGGCATCCTGCCCTAGCTGATCCTGCTTGAGCAGGGGATTGGACCAGATGATCTCCAGATGTCCCTTCCAACCCCAACTGTTCTGTGATTCTGTGATAATGCTACTTGAATGACTACCACTACTACTGTTCCATAAATAAACAAATAAACAAATATATATATTTATATACATATTTTATATACATACACATATATATATATGTATAATTTTCTCTTCATTCTTGAGAGGAAAAAAATGTAGTACTACCGGCATTGCTTGGGAACCTCTGGCAAGACCTATAAAATTGAAGGAAAGGATGAAATTCAGGTTGGGTCTGTAAATTATAGCTGTCGGGTAGCTGGGTGTCAGGGCTCTGCCTGTGTGCATGACCAGCGTACTTGGTCATTAACTCCCCAGGTTGGTCCAGGAACTCCCCAGGTGGTCATCTGCGTAAATGAGATAACAGACTGGTAGGAGACAAGGGGATTGACTGAACACCTTTACGCTCTCAAAATAAAGCATTTGATTAGTTGTTAGAGCTCTCTAGGCAAGAATGTTGAACAGTTCTAGATATCCACGCCCCAAAGCAACTCCTTCTTTGCGTACACCAAATCACAGACACTGGTTTAGTGCTCCAAAGTGTTGATTAATTTAATGGGTGGAGAGTTTAGGCTTCCCGGAGAGTGCCTCAGGTAGTTCCAGCTGTAGAATTGACCCAGCTATGCATATATAAAACACCTCAGTAGAAAGTGTTCCTGCAAATGCAGAAATGGTCACAGTCCTGTGTACAACATTAAGATAGGAGGTATTTTGTACTCAGTTTAAGGTTATCAGCAGCAATGAATGAGTGCACTGGAGTGGTCATATAGCACCATGAGCCAGCTGGATTATACACTTTCAGAACAGCTGTTTGGAGAGTCTCACTCAATCGAGCTGAAGACTCCTTTGCAAGGACTCTTGCTATAGAGTGTCCTGTTGCCTGCTGGACAGCAACTGAATATCTTCCTCAGGAGATTCAGTTCCCTAAGTGAGCATTACGCTATGCAAAGATCCCAATAAATTAGGGGGAGGTTGTTTTGTTTTGTTTTGTTTTGCTTTGCTTTGCTTTTTAACAAGCAATCTGTCTGTGACTGTGTGTGCAACAAAGCCTTGCATCACATTTGCACTTCTAGGTATGAAATCTTGCCAAGTGACTGTAAACAACCTTTATAACAAACATATGGACACCTGAAAAAGGGTGCTTAAAGCTTAAAAACACAGAACTGAATTCTGAAAATGCTAAATTCTGGAAACTTGCTGTCAGAATTTGGCAGTCTGTATTTAATCAGAGAGATCTAATGTTGCCTCATGGTCTGATTTTCTTTAAGAGTGAAAGTTTGCTTCACTGCCTTGCAATCCCTTTTAATTCCATTTTAATTGGTTACATTGTGAGTTTTTGTTTAAAAGAAAGAAAGAAAAGAAGATCCTGGTGCAAACTGAAAGTAGAAGTCTTTCCAAGCTGAGGTACCTCAGAAGAACTTAATTAAAGTTCACGGATGCTACTTTGAAATCTGTCTTTTCCCCTGTTAAGGCTGCTTCATGCTTCCTGCGGTGTCAATACAGTATGGCACAGTTTAAATCACAGGTCTGAAAAATGAGATTTCCTTGAGCTCATTTTCCTTTCAGATGCTGAATTCCCCGTCTGATAAACATATTGCTTTATTTTAAATACATGGTTTAGACCTGCCTTGGTGCAGAGCACTAGCTAATCCCTGATTAACAAAATGATTTAAAAATGCCATCCAAGCAGGATACAATCCACCCAAGCTTGCTTTCCTTTGCACCAAAGCTCCTTCTATGCTGTGCTTCATTAAAAAGGTGGAAGGAGGGGAATACTCTATGAGGCTGACTAAAGAGTTTCTTCACTGCATTCTCCTTCGATGTACTGATGCCATTCCATTGACTTTGGTGGGACTGCTTTAGTTTTAATGAGAAAAGAATGTGAAAACTTGCATTTTGGGGGCAAAGATGTTTATGTGACAACCTGAAAGGCCCAACTCCTCACTGAATTTCTTTCAGCCCACTCCTCTGAGTGGGCTTCAAAAGGTCATGGTGCCATACCAACATGTTTTCAGATGTTCTTTTCAGCATCATCTGCATGATATACAACTAGCAGATGAAGCTCTCCCATCTTCATGATGCAGCCCTGCTATGGGGATGATACCTAGATACTAATAAAGTTATGAATGTACAGGGACTTGGTTGTAAAATGTAATTGCTAGTGAAGGCTTCAGTAAAGCTTAGAAGGTTACTATATCGATATGCAGAAGCTAGAAAAGGAATTTCAAAATATTTAAAGGGTTTGATCCATTTCTCTCTACTTCTGTGGTGCAGAAACCTTAGTAGATCTCAGGGTTGCTCCCTTCTCTGTGTTAACGGACCTTTATGAAGAGATGATTTGGAGACACCGATTTGTCTCCCTTATTGACCAAGTAGAGAGAAAATTCACTGTGTAGAGAGTTGTCTGTCTTTCAGCTGAAGCCTTCATTTTGGAACTGGCAGGAGAAATACAGTCCTAGTGACGTCTCAGACTGCCATCCTTTAGGTGGTATAAAGAGCAATACCTAAGTGATACCATGTCCCATAACTTTCTGTGAGTGAGGGAACAGAGACTTCACAGGGTGGAAGAGCCAGGATGCTTAGGTAGATCACTCCACTCAGTCCTGGAGTAGTGAGTTCAGGGAGTTTATGTGCTTCATGGTTGTGAGTAAAAGGGAATAAAAATTTATCTTGTGGGTTTTATTCATGACCTCTTAATTCCCCAATACTCAGGAAAATTCCCTGTGATTTCCATGGTGCCATCCTTCCTTACCGATCCCTGTGCACACATTTTGACTCAGTAGGGAGTGTTTTCTAAGGCTGGGCCAGAAAATCCTTCCTGACCAAAACCCTCGTTCTTTCAGGATTGCTGAGCCTCACAAGGTCTCTGTGCATAAATCAGGGCTACTCACGTAAGTGTTAGCTTGAAATTCTTTCATGAAGACAAAAGTACCAGGGCTAATGTACTCTAATTTCATTTTTATGCTTATTATAATCCTAACTTCCCTAAAAAGTTAATAGAGGGCTTTTTTTTCTGTGTTGTTTTGAGAATTTAACAGTGATTATAGCAAGCTTAAAGAAAACACCCTCCTACCAACCATGATACATAAACAGATGGTTAACACAAATCCCATCACCAAGCTCCTAACGTACACCAGTTATCTAATAAATAGTGTTTGTGGTAGGTAAGATCATTAGCCCTTTATCCCCTTCATTATCTCTCTGACCCCTACAGATTGGCATTAATGAAACTATTACTGCAGCTATGGAAGCCTCTGTTACAATTCCAACAGAGTCCTAGTAATGATGTAAGTGTTAAGTACAATTATATTACCAAACTATGCATTACAGGCCCCCAGCATCAGTCCTACACAGTTTCAGGCCTTTGACTTACATCAGTAAAATGCTGGAACGAGCTGTGCTTATTAGAGCCCACCAAGAAAGCAAGTTCTTCGTATAATTAGATCCCTAGAGTACACTGGATGGCTTGCTTCACAGCTGGAGGGTTAGAAGAAAATCATTCTGGTGTGTGGAGAGGACTGCAAATGTACCTATAATTAAATTATTTTTTGTCCCCTTTTCTTCTGTTTAGCATGAAAGAAAAGGGCTTCAGATGTGGTGTAACAGAAGCCGAGTGACCTTCCTAGCTTTGGTCTGTATCCTTTCTCGTACCTTGCATTATGCCTGTCCTTACTAGAAAGCAGTCTTTTCTTCTGTGCACCAGTGTCATGCTTGTACACAGTTGTTTATAATGCAATTGTCCTTGCTGAGACATCAGAGGAAGCACATTGAAAATAAATTTTCTTTCTGTTTTTGAATATATTTGTTTCCTTTATTGTTTTCTGTTCCTCTCCATTGTCAGATGTCTCTCTTCCATCACTGTGACTAAAACTCTGACCCTGTGAGTTGTTCTTAACCCTCTTCCTTAATAATCCAATAATAGTCTAATAATTGCTTGAAACCTTTCCTTTCATGACCTTGTAAGTGATATTTTTAATTAATATGTATACACATTTTCATACTGTGCAGCAATGCATTTCAGATATGAATAGTTTAGCCACTGCCTTTCTCTATTGATGACCCCTGCTCATCATGTTGCGTTTGTGCACTAACACTGAGCAATGGGCATTTGCCTTTGTTGTGTATTACATATTTTTCTTTTTGGGTGTATGCTGCTGTCATTGGTTGATTCTAGAGTTCATATACTGTTCTTTCCTGAGTGTAATTGGTGGAGATTTCCTTTGTTAGAGGTTTCATGCTTTAAAGAGAATATTTTAATAATAACTGATGATGTGGAATTTCAAGGAAGATTAAAAATAGCCTTTCTGCAGTACTTTGCATTCTGAAGACTATGAAAGTTGCTGGAGGTTAGCATGTTGATCTTCGGACACACATAAAAAGACTGGGATTTGCAAATAAAGGCCTTGACCCTAAATTGTTCACTGCCTGGGAAGAAGGATCTACCCTCTCAGAGCTCAGTGAAATATCACTGTTTACATTAGGTACAATAAATAATGATCTGAACTAAAGGCCACTGACAGTAGAGAGATTAGTGATGAAGAGAAACTGAAAGAAGTGACAATGCCAGGCCAAGAGGAAGACGTTCGTGTCTTACATACTGTGCCTCTTTCACCTGTGATAGCCACAGTAAGAGTTTCTGTAAAGGAAAAGAGAAGTGTGGCCTGTCCCGTTTTGTTATCAGCAGGGACTTAGGAAAGCCAGATCAACCTAAAATCCTGCCTGTCCCTCTGGAAAAAACAAACAAACAAACAAACAAGAAAAAACCTGTCCTCTATCACACAAAATAGATTGCCTTCATCTTCCATCACAGACCTGTGCTTTCTTACGTCTTCTTCCAATTTCCTTTCCCAATTGCATGCTCTTCTTGCTTGCCATCATTTTTGGCAATAAAATCATCAATATCCTACCCTTCACAATGGACTCTTGCTTTCTTATTCATCCTGAGGTGCAGAAAACCTACAAAACACAAGGTTAGGTGTTCTATGTTTCATCCACTTACCTCTGAATGTCAGTACTCTACTATGCCATAATTCACATATTTAAATTGCTTTTTGTTTTTTGCAACAATAGGTTTTAGCTCTGAACCGTACTCTTTTAAGCAACACTATCTAACATTCCTCTTAGAAAAATGATGGAAAAATGTCAGTGTGGCTTTATTATTGAAAATTCCAAATATGAGAAGGCACTGAATATTCAAAATGATTCCTTTCTAATTTGCTATTTTATCTTGCTCTACTAAAAGTACAGAAAAGGCAATGAATATTCTTATATGTTCATATAAATTCTTTATTTCTTATTATTTAAAATTGTTTTGTTAGCTAACTTAAAACTAAGACCTTCATAAAAGCATCTCCGAGATTGAGATAGTCAACCTTTATTCTGCAGAATAGCAATAACATTTCCCCAATTACATCTTCAGAGTGGAGGACACTCTGTGGTTTCTGCAACATTTGCAAACTCAGGTTGCCAAAAGTGACAGGCCAGACCATGCTCACTGAAAGCTGTGTTGACAGAGCACACAGAAAGGCCTGTGGAAAGGGATAACTTTGATGACTCTCACCAACATTCAGACTGCAGCTGGCTCACAAGGCAGGAAGATCCTGCGAGAAGTCTCTGGTACCGAAACAACAGTGCAGGTAAGGAGGCCTTCTCTTTGCTCAAAAGAACTACTATGTTCAAATCCTTGCTTAATTTATTCAAGGAAAGAGGGCAATAGCAGGACAAGCATAGAGTTGCAGCTGGAGAAGCTGAGCAGTTGCAAATGGAGCATCTGCTAAAACCTAAAGGATGCATTAGTCCTTTAGCTACACGGATGGTTGAGGGAACACTGACTAGCTCTTTTACAACATCTTTCCCTAGTTTCAACATGTGGCTTGAGCTGCAGTAAAATCCTAAGATTTAAACCAGAGACACGTAAATATAAAGCTGCATTAGCATCTTCCTGAATCAAGCTTAGCTCTTCCTAATTCCTCATGTTAGATAATACCTGGCTTTCATCTCATTTCTACGTACAATAGTTACTATAACTCTGTCTATACAGTGTGTTAAAATGACAAAATAAAAAGACCTATTTTATATTACAGCTCCATATTACATCCTTTTCCCTGAACAAAATGAACATACTGTGCTGAGGACTAGCCTGAACCAAATAATATACATTGCTTTCACTTTGTGTAGGACAACCTAAGGACAAATATATTTCAAGGGGTTTAGATTAAGGTTACTCTGCCTTTTAGCCATGAAACTTGATTATAAGCAGAACAACTGTCAGATATGAAGCCAAAGATATTCAAAGGATAAAACTTCACTTCCACAGCTGCCACCTGGGAAACTTTTAGACAAATGTGACCAGGAGGACTGCTGCCAGGAAAGAGAAAACACGAATACGCTTTTTGCCACACTTTCATGATAAGTGATTGTTAAAATGCCAAGGTGCTTTTCCATAATAGCCAGCTATGATTCTGATCTCTATTAAGACTACATATATTATGACTAGGGAAGCAGAGAGGTAGATTGATATGCAATTTTTCTGCAAAAATACTTTGATGGGTGCCAGGAATTTTCAGTAAATTATATATCTAAAGGAAAAACTGGATTTCTACATGAGATCCTTGAAGAAAAGGAGTACTTATCAATGAGATAACAAAGATGAAAATAATAGCAATAGATGATTTGCAGCATTCTTGTAGCCCTGGGTAACTATTTAGGCTATTTTTATGTTTCTATCAGTCTTCTTTTTTTTCTTGGCTAAGGATTCAGTTTTTTAAGAACCATCTAAAATGAACTCAGAGTGGCAGGAAGATTGGATGGCTAAAGGTAATGGGCATAAATAAATATACTGAGAGATGCAGTTTAAACAACTTGTGCACAATATACAAGCTGAACTATTTGTAACCTGTTATGAAAAAAGAATCAGATGCCACTGTAAAAGACTTTAGTAAAGATGTCCCTCCAGTGTACAGGATTAATTGAAAAGTGAAATAAGATGGAAGGCTGTGTTAAAAGGAGGGTAGAAAATAATGCGGAAAACACTGTAACTTTATTAGGTCATTCAATGACATATCTTTATCTGAAGTGCTAGCTTCACACTGGATGAAATCAAAATAAAGAAGCAAACCAAGAAATCAAACAGAAACGAGATAAAAATGAAATAACAGAATGAGGTGAATTTTTAGATAAGCAGTATCAGAAATGGCAGTGATTCTACCACTCACTGCATTTCCTAGCAGTTAATAGAGACAACACTAGCAATGGAGAAAATTTCCTTACTAAAGAAGCAGACAAGAGAACAGTCCCACATTTTCCTGCACTCATATTGACCACATTAGCATGTACCTACTGTGGAGTCATTGGCAGGATATGTAATGCAGGAATTTGCCACAGTGAGCAGGGCTGCAGCGCTTATTCAGTTGAGGAGGTCCGCTGAGATTTTAGCATAAAACAAATCAAACAGAAGGTACAGAAAATACAGAACACCAATTTTTTTTTGTTCTTATCAGGTCACACCTTCTGAACCGCGCCTCCTGAGAGAACTGCAGTGCAAAATCTTATACAGAGAGCACACTTGTCTTTCATGCCCAGAAACTGAGGGGGGGGAAAAGGGCTAGGAAAAGATTACATCCAATCAATAAATACAACAGAAAAGTTTTTATTAGAAACTTGCAGAGATCAATACTGGTTTTGAGTCGTGGAGAGTAGTTTGGAGTTAGGGTCTGTTTTGAACATGCAGAACAGGAACATGGATATAGATATGTAAAGACAAATAGAGATAGATCACCTTCTTTTAGTGGCAACACACTGTGTAAGAGTAAAAAGTACAAAACATCTTGTGAAGGGTTTCTTTTCCTTGAAACGTTCAATATTGGCTACTCTGAAATATAGACTGACCAACTGATTCGTCTATTATTGTAAGTAGCTGGAATATGATTTGGAGTTTTCTGCATTATGATTTTCTGTTTAAGAAAGAACCTCAACACTTCTAATAGTCTGGGGGGGCGGGGAAGCACAGCTCTGTACAAATTTTCTGCATCTTTTGTTTGTCAGCATGAATCCCCTTTTCACCCTTAAAGAGAACAGACTTCTTTATAAGATACTCTGATGCTCTGACTTTTAAAAATTATTTTAACATTAATGATATAGTAAATACTTCTGTTTTTCTTTCTAAAAATACACAAATATATAAACCTGAAAATATCATGCTCATTGTTAGCCGAGCATTTCTAAATTTAATAAAAGGAAAAATTGGGCTCTTGTTATTTTATCTCAAATACTGTATGTAATCTCAGACAAAATCTTACGTCTATCAAATAAAGTTATATCACAGGGCAAACGATCATGATGTGCCCAAGATGTTTGATAAGCTTCATTCTATCAACAATGACCTTCTTTAGTACATTGAAATCAGTGTAAGTTGGCAGATAATACTATGAACACTGGAAAAAGTCTATCCTGCTTGTACTTGTTACTGCAGCTGTACTCATCCCATAGTGTCTTGATACATAAAAAGCAATCATCAAATACAGTACACATGTGAAAGGGGGGAAAAAATGCTTCCCTTGAGAGGCTAAGCCAGCTTCACATCTATAAATTTGACTCCCATATTTCTGGTGCGCTGTCACACTTTTTACACTTCAGACTATTCTTCTGCTTCAAAGACTGTGGTGTCACTGACACAGTTGGCACTTCGCATCTCTGAAAAGATGCTGCAAAGTTGCTGCAGATGATGCTAATTTCAGATCCTGGCTGACAGGGACCGAATAATGAGTATCTTTAGCCAGTCTAGACTTGCTTCCTATCAAAGGTGCTTGGAGTTAGTTTTGATAATTCCTTAATGGATATGAGAAAATATGAGGCAGAAGCATCTGTGATACATGCAACTGCACTCAAGTCTAGTAGAGGTTCAACATTTGCATTCTAGTGTAAAGCCTAGAAGAGGAATTATTCTTTCTGTATTACTAGTAATTTGCTCCTTGTGAGAACTGAGATGTAAGGAAAGTAAGTAAAGCCATGGCTACTTTTGCTTTGCCTCAGAGTGAAATAAATATTGTAGCTCTAAAAATACCTGTTTATTTCTCATAAAACCAAAAACATATCACTGAAGAAGTCACATCCTACATTAAAACAAAATACAATGTCAATGGTGGCTATACTGATTCACCTGCTGTGACTCTTTTGGCCTAATGGAGGTGATATTTCAATTTTAAAACTGTTAAGTGCAGCCATCCACAGTTACTGTTTCCCTGTGGTTAATTCTGTAGCTACTGCTCAAAGGTAACACAGTTTGTCTTATAACAGGTAGAAAGAGTTTTATTACAATACACTTTTGCTCAATTGAGGGAATTTATTCCAATGTCATAAGCACTTTTCTCTTTTAATTGCTCTCAGAATGTAGGCAGATGCTTTTATAATTATTTAAAGTATATATTGCAGCAAGTGGAAGTAGGCGGGAAAAGAAACCAGTGATTTTTTGACTGTGTTTTGCAAGGAGCATCTACTGAACAGTGAAAAACATCAGAAGCAATACATTAGATTTAAAGAAGTAAAGATGAAAATTAGTTGTCTGAAACTGTTTGAGAAAGTAGCATCACTCCATTCAAATTCTCTACGTCAATGAGCGTCAACCATCTTAACTGCACAAGGCAAGATTAAGATATAAAACACAGTAAATGGTCAACACTGCTTATAAATTTAGATGGTTTCAGATATTCTAATTTAATTTGTTACCATTAAGTAAAACACTAATTACTATTACCCAAATGCTACTGCTGCCTCTAATTTCTTCACGCCTGCATGTGTATGTGGGCATAATCCAGATAAACGGAGTAAGAATCTTTTGAAATGCTTAACTGGAGCTGGCCAAGTCACTGACTTTTTAATGATTCAAGAAAGACCATAAATATTTTTAGTCATTTCTAAAAAAAAAAATCACCTCTACATATGTGGGTGAATAATGATTAACTGCTTTTATTTAATTACTTGAAATGTGCAAACTGCTACTAGCAAGAGGTTTACCTCAGAGAATTCACTATATGCCATTTATTCTTTGCTAATAGGTGAGGTCCAAAATTATGTCATGAGGGTTAATACATTTCAAAGCATCATTAAACTGCAGAAGGGAAAAGGATTACTTGTATCTACAAATTAGCAATACAGAACATGTTCCTTGACTGCTTCTTTTTCCCTTTTCAAGTTTTGGTTCCAGTAAGCCAAATCTCTGCAGAGATGTATTTCTTCTTTATTTACATGACTGCTATCCGTTTATTCTTCTGAGCTGTATCAGAAGGGGAGAACATACCCTCTTATTTTAAGTTCTGTTTCAGTTATACTCATAAATGTAAAATGAGGATGAAAACATGTTTTTTTACCTTCCCTTCTTCTCCCTGTCTCCACAATAGTCCAAATAACTTTGTAACACAGATAGTTCTCAGGGCAAGTGGTAGTTTTTTCCTTAGCTTGGGTAGGACTTGGGCAGTGTCTTCTGACTTTTTGTCATTTATTATTTGTTCCTTCATTGTGAATTTCTGAAGTTACAATTTTCTGAAGCTATGAAGTAGGAACTTTGTCAAATCCATATTTATCACTAGCAGACAAATACAAACACAATCATAAATACAAGAGATTTGTCTTTCCGCCTATTTCCCAGAAGTGGCAGAAAAGTATATAGTTCTGTTAGGTATATAGTTCTGTTGGCTGTAGCATCACAAACTGCAAATAAACTGTATTGTTTGTTTTGTTCAAAAACTATCTAAGATTTACATTGTTGAAATGGTTTGATGACTGGATATTTCTCATAAGTGAAAAAAGCATTCACCAAGGAGAAGTTAACACACTAGTATTGTTGTGTTCTTTGTGAAAATAAATATTAGGAACTGTTTTAAGGGATGCCAAGCACATGGCTAGACTATCATATACGGCAGAGAGATTGCATCCAGAGTCTTGCCGTAATTAAATGTCCATTTGTTTGTTTATTCTACCATTAATAAAAAGGGAAAAAAAAAACAGGGGATGATTCTTATTTATGTAAAAAGTATGCTTGCTGGGATAAACTTGAGGATACAATATGGCTCTTGAAATATGACATGACTCTCAAAATGTAGACACTAGGCTAACAAATACAGCTAAACAATGTCATCCTTACGCATATCAGTACTCACTTTGAAAAAGTACTCACTTTGAAGGCAATGCACACCTGCAAGGTCTAGCAAAGGAACACTTGCAGATTACAGTGGTTTCTATGAAATTGGAATTTATCATTCCTAGATTCTTTTCTGCCACTTCAAATTCTCTTGTGCTCAGGCAATTAGGAAGTACATTTTACCAAAGTGCTATTAGCAAACATACTCCAGACACTTTGGGTAAGCTCTTATATTTTGTGATCATTCTGTAATTGTTTCACAAATGAATAATCTCTACAGACTAAGGAGAAACATTGGAGACATATATTTCCTCTAAGCTACCTATGAAACATCCGTGTGAAACTCATTCAAGTGAAGACTCTATCTTGTGCTGTCATTTTGGTTTTGCTCTGGGATTTCAGTAGAATAGATAGACCTCTACAATGTGGAGATGAAGGATAAATCAGTTCCTAGGATGCTGTGAGCTATTTGGCTGAAATTCAACTCCCCCATACTCACCAGGAGCATGAAACTAACTTGCTGGAAAAAAAAAAAAAAAAAAAGAAAAAGAAAAGAAAGAAAGAAAGAAAGAAAAAAGTTCAGAAGCACTGGAATATATAAACCATTCCAGCCTCAGGAGAAATGGCAGAAAGACAGGGAATTACAGAAGCTTTTACCAGTTTAGAGTCTGACCAAGCGCACCTCAGAGGACAAGGTACGATTCAGAGTAGTCTGTATCTGTGAGAGCTACCTGGACTTTGCCACTGACAGCAAGGAAATAGGAACAATAGATATTCCTCACCATCTCTCTCTCCTCACCGTCCCATGCAGCAGTGCGGAAAAAAGGCAAAACATTCTGGCAAAGCTAGTGTCAAGTGCTGTAACCAACACGGCCATTGCTGGTGTCTACCGCTCCGTGATTCAGAAGAGGAGCAGGCAAGTTTATGGTTCCTCAGCGTTAAATTATTTTCTTTCCATATGCTAGAAAGAACCTATATATCTGATAAATATTTTAGTTTTGCAAAGATCTCAATATTGGAAAGGAATGGTAGTCTCAGGAAATACTTCAAGCACATTCTTTTCCATGTTTCTTAGATAGAATTTATACATCTGTTACTTAATGGGAAAGAAAAGCTTGCGAGAACAAAAGAAAAATGTAATATTTCATTCGAATGGATGTTCTGTACCATATATTTATTTTATCTTTTCCATTATGTGTGTAACATCCCTCTAGTAAGCAGGGGTGCATATATTACACGGTTACATCTCTCTTATTGTTTCAGTGATTTCAGAATGTTCTTTATCACAACATCCTGCACTTATATTTACACAACAAAGTTTTTGTTAATGACTTAGACAATGATTTGCAAAGTTGATGGATGCTTGAAGTTGTTTACATTGAGAGTATAGTGCTTTTCACACTGGAATGCTTCAGGTGCTTACGTTAATGGTATATTTCAATTGCGTTTAAATGTGCAAATCTGCATGTTGAATTTCCCACTTGTTATACAGAATCAATGTCTGAGTGTTCTCTCTGTCATATATGAAAGAAAAGGGCATCGCAAGGTGCTTTTCCCTAATAGGTTCATTCTAACACTATTTAAAATAAAAAGAACAATCAGACTGGAGAGGATTTACGGAGTTTTTAGCTGTTGTTCCCTAAATCCAACTCTCCCCTCTTAGACTGGAAGCTTGAGATGAAGCTGACTGGATAGTCATAATGTTTACTGAGTAAGCAACACACTTTAAAAAAAATAATCAGACCCTAATTGGCTAATAAACACACCACTATTGTTAGCATTATTACTACACAATTATATCACTGCAAGTAATACTGATTTAGAAATTTCTTATTAGTATTAATATTGATACAGTTGTATTCCTATAAAGAAAACTTACAAAGCACACACCTAAGTGACATTAAGTTGCAATTCCTTGAGTGGCCTTTCTTCCAGCACTTAGTAGTCTTCTACACAAGTCTATCCCTCTCACACTGAGTCTCTCAGGCATAGACCTAAAGGAGAGCCCAGGGGGTTATCCAACAGAGTCCCTTCAGCATCCTGGTAGACTTGGGGCTGCAGGTTAGCTTCACCACTATCAGTAGGCATCTTCACTCCTACCGTTGTAAGAGCCCCCCATTTCTGTTCTCCATCTGCTCTCGTACCAGACTCCCCAGTTTTTTCTTTTCCTGAACCCACATTTGTGCACCCTTGAACCTCCTTTTCTCCATCCAAACTCCTCACAAATAAAAATCCTATCCTTAATTACTTTTTTTTTACTGGTCCCAGTTCTGTTACATCCCTTCCCAAATTTTTGCTTCCAACACTCTTATCCAGGCAATTTCAGCCTGATATGGTATTATTGATACATTATCTAGATGAAGGCAGTCTTGCATCCCAACCCTCCCTTCTGTCTCTGAGATTCATGTTAGTTATATTTCATTTCTATTATATGCTTTTTGGATGGAATTATCTTACTTGAGCCTTGATATCCTTACTTACTCCTAATTAAGTGCACTCTGCATAGCAGAGCATTGACAGAACCCGGTTAGTGCTCACCCCATACTTCTGCCCTTGAACTGTTCTCATCACACCTCTAGTTCTCATTTGGGGCCTTCACTCATTTTGAGGCCCGGTATTCCAGTGGGACCTCTTGCTCTCATGTAGGACAACCCACTCTCTGAGGAATCCAGTGGAAAGTGAGTGTGCAATCTTTTTGCAGTTTCATTACTTTGATTCTTGTTCATTTGCTTGTAGATGAAGTCAAAGGTGTTGCCCTTTTCCCCAAAGTGCAGCCTTGAAGTTCTAAACTGCAGTTCCCGTGATCTCTGCTGGTCTGTGCTGGCAGCTTTCGATCATCTGCACGTTGGAAGGGATGTAGCTGACTTCTCTTCCTGTATGAAAAGGCCTTGTGTGCCTATTAGATGGAGTGATCCTCCATAAACCACACCAGGACTGTGAAAGTAATTATGTGGTACCCTGTTTTTTCATTATATGCTAAGTAAACTGAAATAAAATTTCACTGGAAGGGATCTTGTAATGTATACAATTCCTTTTGAATTTTCTTTCAGTCCAGTACACTGCATTGTGTATATCACTTAATCTCTTAATGAGAAGCAGATGGTTTGTTCACAATTACTTGTTTGATGCAAGTCTGTTTTCTCCTTTTCCATGGCACTTTAATTTGATTGTTATAACATCCAGTTTTCTTGTCTGTAACTAAGACAAGAGAATGCCTTCCTTAGGCCTTTTATGTGTTTTATCTGGATGCATGCCTGCAGTCAAGCATTCTTATTACCTCAGGGTGTTTCACATGAAGGAGTAGAAATTAGTTATTTAAATTTAAGATTGGAAAGCTGAGTTCATAATTCATGAGCTCAAACAAAAAAATTGTGGCTGTTGGAAACTGAGTTTTGCTTCCCACTGTGTAAAAAAGTAAATGTTGTACATAAATTTCACAACAGGTTCCTGCCTTACACTTTTTTTTTTTCTTCTGATGTCTATCCACAGGGAACTTACTCTCGCTTATCAAAGTACAGTGCCTCTGGCAGTGTCCTTCCTAGTGCTCCATGGCAACCACAAAGGTTTAGGAGCAACAGAAGTCTGGAGAGGAGGCTATGTCACTTCTAAGGGTTAACCAATCCTTATCTCTGTCCAAAGAATATCTCTGCCCTTACCTTTGTCTGCTTGTTTTATTTCTTCTACACTTTCTTATACTTGAAAATTGTTCACAAAGCCTGTTTTGTACTACACGGTTATCCTATGTATGACCTACAGGCAATATGCATCTGCTCAAGATAATTCATTAAATCCACGGCTGTTCCCTGCCTTCCCTTTTTCCCAGGATAACCGCTTTTAAGTTGAGATACTGCAACTGTGGTATCCAGCATTTCCAGGCACTTTAGCGTTTATTTGAGAGCAGGGGAGGATCATATCACACGACCCTCTCCCAGCATTTAACTGGAACCGATGGGCACATATAGCACTGCCCATCTCTGTGCAGTGCAATGGAGGATGAAGTCTGTTGTTCTGTTTAGACTCTATACAGCATCTCATGACCTGGGAATTTAGTTAGCAATAGTTATCTGTTGGATTTTGTATACTACGTAAGTCTTGCATAGAGCATGCATTTAAGCAAGGTCTCCATACGCTCTTGTGCTGCCCTAAAAAAAGAGAGGCTATCTAGAAATCTGCTGCTATTGCTAGAACGTCTTTGCTGCCTTTTTGCCCAAAAGACCTTCAGAAACATGTGAAAGCGGACTCTGGGCAGGATGTCCTGTGATTCTGCCGCTTTTCCCTTGTTTAATCAGAGACAGTCATTGCCGTTTCTTTCCCCAAAGTGTCCTAGTCATCATCCTTCAGGTACAATTACTAATCTGTCCAAAGAACTCCAGATCATTCCTTTTATCCTTGGATTCATCCTCTGTAATGGCATAATTCTTATTTCTAGCCACTGGGTGTTTGTGTTTTTCTGGAGGATTTTTAGGCCGGTAATAATACTACAGTACATGGCTGTATATACATTCTCTCAGATCTCTACTCAGATCATCCAGTAAGGATAGGGAGTGATATGAGTCTGATTCTATCCCCTCTTCCAAATCATCATCAAGCATGGCCAGTGCACAGAGAAGTACAAAAAGTAATAAGATTTGCAGAGTTCACGTGGTGCTAGAAGGAATTCAAGAGTTTGTAGCAACTCTTAGAAAAGCTCTTGCTTCTTTCTCTCGTCATCTCACTAAGAAAGACAGTAAGTTTACATTTATGTGATAAACCCTTCCTCTTCTTCAAATCTGTATTTGATTACTTTCCCTGGGAACTGAACAAGATATCGCATGAAAATAGTACCAAAAATCCTTCTAAGTGGTTTATTGTGAATATGTATGTGTTCAGACATGCACTGTCTCACATTCCCAATGGAAAAAATAATGTAAGAGCAGCATTCTTGAGGACTGGAACCATCAAATATTACCATTTTAAGAAGACTTCCTTCGGCCTTGTAATGCTCTTGAAATCTCTCAACTCCCTGTGCTTTTATCTACTGTTTACACAAAGGATTAGTGTGAGGACTTTCCTTAGAAGAGGTAGACTGTTGGCATAATGACTGTATTTTTAAAATGAAATGACATTCAAGAACTATCTTAATTTTTCAATCCATCCAACTTCTTTTCTTTATGTATTATTTCTGTGAAAAGGTCATTCTGACTTTGTAATATTTTTTAACAGATTAAATCTGCAAAGTTTCCTCTCCAGCGCAATACAGAGACACAGGTTGAAATGCATTATATAAGAGTGTGGAAGTGTTGTTTGGAAAACAGACATCTCAATGATACAGATCCGTCCGTTTAGATTTTCACTTTTCTGTTTCTAACAATAAAAATAGCCTTTGTCTAACCTGGGGCCCAATCTTAACTGCTTTTCTACAGCTGCCTCTGTAGGCACTGATAACTGGAGATGCAAAATTACAACTGCAATTCCTGTACTTACAAGTAAAGTTTGTTAAATTAGTTGTTTGGATGTACAACTTAGTCATCCAAACAATCACGGACTTAAGAGTCTAAGATTTTCTGTCAATGAGACACTGGGCAAAGGACAGTACTGTATTATAGTTGTCCACTGTTGACAAGTTCTAGTTCCATTCAGTTGTGTGGCCAGTATTTTCTTCTATAAGTAACGAAACCATAGAATCATGGAATAGTTGAGGTTGGAAGGGACCTCTGGAGATCATCTGAACCAACACCCATGGCTCAAAGCAGGGTCAGTTGGAGCAGGTTGTTCAGGACATTGTCCATTCGGGTTTTGAATATATCCAAGGATAGAGACTCCATAACCTCTCTGGGCAATCTGGCTCAAAGTTCAACCACACTCACAGAAAAAAAAAAGTTGTTTCTCATGTTTAAACAGAATTTCTTGTATTTCAGTTTGTGTCCATTGCCTCTCATCCTGTCCCTGGGCACCACTGAGAAGTGTCTTGCTCCACCTTCTTTACACCCTCCCTCTAGGTATTGATATAGATTGATAGGGTCCCCCCTGCCACCGGGGCTTACCTTCTCTAGGCTCAGCTCTCTCAGCATCTCCTTATATGAGAGATGCTGCAATCAGTTAATCATCTTTGTGGCCATTCTCTGGACTCACTGCAGTAAGCCCATGTCTTTCTTGCTCTGGGGAGGTCAGAACTGGACACTGCACTCCAGCTGTGGCCTCACCGGTGCTGAGCAGAGTGGAAGGATCACTTCCTGCTACCTGCTGGAGATGCTTGTTCCAGCCCAGGATGCCGTTGGCATTCTTTGCCACAAGGGAGCATTGCTGGTTCATGTTCAGCTTGTCCGGCAGAACCTCCAGGTCCTTCCCTGCAGATCTGCTTTCCAGCTGGTCAGCCCCAGCCTGTACTGTGGTCTTCATGGGGTCCTCTTCCTCAGGTGCAGGACTTTGCACTTCCCTTCACTGAACTTCATGAGAATTCTCTCTGCCCATTCATCCAGTCTATCAAGGTCCCTCTGAATGGCGGCACAATCATGTAGCATATCAGCCAGTCTCCCAGTTTTGTATCATCTGCAAACTTGCTGAGGGTGCAAGATAACATCTACGGCTCTCCCCTCATCCACCAAACCAGTCATGTCATCACAGAAGGCTATTGGGTTGGCTAAACAAAATTTCTGCTTTGTAAATCCGTGCTGACCACTCCCAATCATCTTTTCGTCATTCACATATCTGAAAATGATATCAAGGATTGGTTGTTCCATCACCGTCCCAGGGATCAAAATGAGGTTGACCGGCCTTTAGATCACTGGATCCTCCTCCTTGCCCTTCTTGAACACAGTCCCTCACCCAATCCAACTCCAGGTGAGCTTTGGCTTTCCTAACTCCATCCCTTCATGCTTAGACAGTGTCTTGTCACAGGTCGCTGTCCCTGCTTCCACCTCCTGATACTTCCTTTTTATGTCTTAGTTTAGTGAGGAACTCCTTGATCATTCATGCAGGCCTCCTGCCATGTTTGCTTGTTTTTCTACTTGTCAGGATGGACTTCTCTTGTGCTCAGAAGAGGTGAGCCTTGTTTCCATTTCATCTTAGGAATTCTCAGAAAATTTCAGTGAAATATTTAATTAGGAGAAGAATGTACTTTCATGAAGAAATTGAAATTTTATTTTTCATTTATGTTTTTCATCATTCACCCTTTAATCTACTTACAATGAGAGTTTTGCCTAAGGACTGAACACTCTGACCTGAAAATTAGCAATTATCTATCTAGTTCAATAATTTCAATGCCCACACTCATGTGATTGCAATGGGAGATGTCACCGGTGAGCAGATAAATTTCTATCTCCTCCCTGGCCCAGATTAGCAGGATCCCTGAGATGCAGTTTCACCCCAGCACAATTAATATAATTTGTAGGCTACACCTAAATGTCCTTATCAAAAATACAGCTAGATGTATGTGCTCAAAGGAATGTGCTGATAATTAGGGTACAGTACAAGGAAACCTGCAACAGTCAATATGCCTCACTGAAGAAAATACATGAGTCATTTAAATATGGATATTAAATTAAATATTTCCACTTATTATGGAAATAACCTGTGAAAAGATCAGTTCTCTGATGACTTTTTTGTTCTTTCAGCTCTAGAAAAATATACCAGTACCCCTCCAATTTACGTTGCAGTGACTTGTGTGTGCCAAGAGGGAAAAAGGTGGGGGGGAAGGGGACTTATATTGGTGCTATTGGTGTGGTATCTGAAAAGGTACAGATTAGCTGATAATCAAGTATGAATACATGTCAAACTGTTCTTGTGTGCAAAAATTCTTTAAGTATTGCTCAAGGGACTTTAAAAAGAAGGCAGATGGGACTTTGGATTACCTTACTGTACTTTAATTGCATGATAGTAAAGAAC